>NC_072731.1:214576110-214876110 GCF_026930045.1 Uloborus diversus | reverse complement strand
ACGTGATTTCTGTTGCCGGGCTCGTTTTGACGTTCGATCTTCAATGCGCTGGAGATGTGAGGCATGCATCACGAGGTCGTAATTTCGAACACCTATGACAATCGCTACTCCTTCATGTTATTTTTTCTCAGTTTTTTGCTCTATTAAGGAAAATAAACATGTTTCCCTCTCTTATTCTTGTCTTGTCTTTTTGGTGATTTGTATCGTCACTACCCCCTCCCCCCCCCCCAGGAAAGCGTTTCCGACCATGCATTCCCATGTAGTTTCCCATCGTCTAGGTGTACTCTATCTGCCCTGAAAGTCTGTAGCCGCTGTACCGATACATCCTGTAGACGCTGTGAGCGCTTGTTTGAATATTCTCTTTCAAATATCACAGAAAATATGCGCTGAAACTCTGGTTACATCTTAGTATATTCGTGATATCATTGCATTTATTTGAAAACTTGATTTCCATGTTGAAATTAGTATCATCTCAGCTAAAAATTAATCCAAATCAAAAATTTTCAAAGAATTATTAATTTCAGAAGTGTAACTTCGAACGTACTTACACATTTTTTTTCCAACACTGTATATAAAATTACAAATTATGTACTTAACAAGGTGCTCATAGCTCTCTCCAGGGATTCAAAGCGCAAAAATAATAAACACTAACATTCTTAAAAAGTAAGATAACACCAACTTAATAAAAAAAAACCTACTAAACGAAAATTAAAACGAATACAGTAAAAAAAAAACATCTAAAAGTGTACAAAAACAATTTAAGTTTTATATACACATCTGACATGTGAACCATAGGTCACACGGCATACATCAATTCAATAGTTCAGTTCCTGCCACTCTACTCAACATGACATTATCAACATTATTCATATTACTTATTATTGACATGTGTACTTTTTTTTTTGTGGGGGTTTGAAAAAGATTTTGTACTGCTCTTCTCGCGTCATTTGGCAGAACTGCGAGAAAGGATGACATGTGCTCTTTCTAATGTAGATGGCGTGGAGTAGGGAAGGAAATGGACTATCTCATTGATGTATCTCGTGTAATCAAGGGTTCACACATAGAATACCTGTTAGATATATTAATAAAACTCGAATTGTTTCTGTTTTCTTTTAAATGTTCCCTCTTGCTGTAAAGTGGACTCAGTGCTAACACGAAATCTTCGCCCACAACGCGAGATTTTTCGATAAAAGTAGGGCGTTAGGTATCAACTTCGTGATTGACACTCTACTTTCATTCCCAAAACACTACGACAACCAAAAATGATATCCTTCGTGAAAAAGAAGGCTGATTCCATAAATTAAAAAAAATAATAAGAAGAAAGAACGCGAAAGTATACTGTTCATTCTTTCTTCTTCCTTTTCTTTAAACGGGCTACCTGATATGTAGGCGCGATCAAAGTAACACTAAACACGATCTGACACGGTGATTGGTGCTGTGCAGCAATCACCAATATCTTAATCGTTGACAATGGCTATTATTATATTACTACACGGTATATTATTACTATAAAGTGCTATCCTTTATTATTGCTGTATACTGTACATACTGTGTGTGCTGTACTTTAATATCTTTCTCTCCCATTGATCATTAATTTCGTGCTTTGAAAAATTGAAAACTGTGCACTATTATGTCAAAAAACATTGTTTTTAGATGAAGTATTTATTTATTTTATTCTTATTGAGGAAAAGGCATTGGTTTAAAAGAGTTTTAAGGATATTTATAATTGTCTGAAAAAAACTGCGCATGTTTTTCAAAAAATCGCATCTGTATATTCCCTACTTCACAGCGAGAAATTTTGACTTACGCAAATGTTAAGCATCCTTGGCATAAGTTCAAGACTTCACTGTTTTCGTCTTAGCCTTCTTACTATAGCACTTCTACGCATCAGAGGGAATTATGAGTAATCCAGTATTAATAAGCAAATAGCAATGTATACTCACTATCTAATTGTACTGAATTCAAATAAGGATACCACTGGAGTACAGCATTGCATTACTTTAAACCACGGCTTAACACCATACATATACGTATATGAGGCAGTAAAAAGCAAAGAGATGTAAGTGGCAAAATTAAAAATTTGGAGATAACCAGTAAAAATAATAGGTGGACCTTTCTCCTGTCTTGGGGCAAGAGATAGAACTAGTAGCCCTAGTAAGTGCTGCTGTACAGTATGATTTAGGGTTTTTTTTTTTTTTTTTGAATGAAACCTTACCTAGGATCTGAACTTTAAACGCAATGTATTCAATATTTCAAACAGTTCACTTACATCCCTTTGCTTCTCATTGCCTCATATACCCAGAGACTTATCTGTAACGGTTATTACTAAAAAGGTTTGACAAGTCACGGATGAAAGATTCATTTGAAAATAAAAATGGTTCTAACACGCAGGGTCGGATGAAAGTATCATTGCAAATAAGAATAATAACAGTTCCAAAATGTCCTGTTGAACTGTTCCGATACTTTGATACAGCTAACTTGAATTATAAACATGTCACAGATGAACAGTAGTTTAACCACGCAGGGTAGGAGGAAATAAGTTTAAATGAAATTGAAGATATTAGGCTATGGATTATGCCTGTTATAAAATGGTTTGAAAGTTTGTTTTACAATGATATTTGAATAACAAAAGGATAGTTAATGTTACAAAATACAAAAAGAAGTACAATACAAAACATTAAACGTGCAATGATGATTACAATTATAAAGCTGTGCAATAAATGATATAAAAAACAGAAATTAGCACTAAATGAAAATAACTGAGTTAAACCAAACACACACACACACACACACACACACACACAGGCGATATGAATTCTAACACTATACCCACTGTCATCGCCATTCCAAGTTGAATGAGTAAAAACAGGATTTAATCGTATTTGACGTTGTACATGCGTGAAATATAGCGGCATTCTCATCTCGGTCGTTTCCATCGTGAACACAGATAAACGGACGTGATGCACGATGCGTGAAAATCATTCTCTAGTCCGACGTCCAGATGGGAAATAAAGCATTTTGTGATGATCTTGTCCAGGGCAATTATGGAGGATATCACAGGCTGCTGATAGATGTGTTTTTGTGGATATGATGAAACGATTAATCATCATAATTTCCAATGCTCTGAATAATATATATATTCTATTTTTTTCTTTGATTACAGCATTTAGACTGTTAGAGAAGATTTTTTTCCTTTTTTTTCCTTTTGTTTAATTTTAGCTGTGAAAATGTTATATTCACGTACTAAACGCATTTTACTCACTCTTACAAACAACTTTTAGAAATTTTGCTACAGCTGTCTATTATTTACAACGAACCTTTTCAACCCAGTTTCCCATAAACTGTTAAATATGAAATAAAATTACAAAAGCATAAATGAAGGTTAGAAACCATACCTAAAGCACAATTATTAGATCAAAATAAATTAAATTACGCAATAAACCTTCAAAAATAAAATTTCAAAGAAAATTTATACTGCCGTGGGAAGGTAAAGCACAATAACTGCATTTTTTTTCTCATTGTTGTCATCTATTGTACTTTAGCTTTACTGTACGAGTTTGCTTATTTGGTTTCCGCTGAAAATAGAGCACGAAAAAAGCGTCAAATTCCAACATTTGCCTTTTTCTAGAATGGAATCCAAAGCGCGTTTCTTCAAATGTCTCAATACCTCATTTCTGCAGATACTGCTCTTTATCTTTCCAAAGCAGAATAAAATTCGGGAACTATGCGTCGGCCTGTCTACTTCCTTTTCCCCCCTTTCCCCGACCGAATTACTTTTAGTAAAAATCTGAAATAAAGTCCTACAAGATGGCTTCTTCTCCTCTTTGTTAAGATAGTCTTGAAAGTAGGGCATTCATCCCCTTCTCAAAGAAATTTCTTTCATCTTAGTGATGGGATTTTGTCGAGGAACGAATGCAAAGCATCTATGCCTTTTTAAAAACTGAATTCCCGAAACATGGTCTTTTGCTCTTTGTCGACTGGAGAAAACGTCACTGTGTTCCCCGCAACTACAACAGAAGATGCAAGACGTGAAATGAGAACATAACAAATGACAAATAAGCAAAGCAATTCAAATGACAGAACCATAGAGATATTTCTTTTAAACTGAAAGGAAACAAAAAAAAACTTAACTAAGATATACGTCCTTTTCCCAATGTTAGCGTTCTTTCCTGCAAAAGTTTTTAAAAACAAGAAGTTCTGTCTAGAACTAGATGAGCCTACTTTCCCGTATACCCATACTACTTTCTAGTACCTGATCAATATTCTCAAAAATAGCTAAAATCGCAAATTTTTTCAAACATATTTTTAAAATACTTTAAGCTGATTTCTAGGAATAAAATATTCGTCACTCATCTAAAAAAATTAAATACGTAAAAATAAAAAAAATAGCAGCAACTTTTGAACAAAGCAGCTAATATACTTTTTTCCATTAAAAAAATCTTTAACAGCTTTCAAAACGAAAAAATAATAATTAAAATTAATAAGCTAATTAAAATAAATACATCATATCAAAAAAAAATCGTTTCTTTTTCCCCTGTTGCCAAAAACAATTTTTTAAATGAATTAATGCACTTACTAAAATAAATAAAAACAATAAAATGTCAACTTAAAGAAATAATTTTCATTGTCAAAAAAAAAAATGGTCTGCGCATATCTTTATGTAGAAACATAAATGACTTCGAGTTTATTCGCCGAAAACTGAATACCTAAATTAAAACTTTAGCGTAAAAATAAAAACAAGTCAAATCAACAATAATTATTTCACAGTCAAAACCATAGCTGCGGAGTCGGAGTCCATCTCATTTTGGGGTAAAGGAGTCAGAGTCGAATATCTAAGAATCGGAGTCAGTCGTTTGTCCTCCGTGCATAAATTTTTGCCAAAGCTACGAAGTCTGAGTCGAAGTCGTGGAGTCGGAGTCCGATTAATTGTCGGGCATAGGAGTCGGAGTCGGAGTCAAGTGCCCCTAAATTCTCGGAGTCGAAGTCTGTAGTTTGGCGTCAAGAGCTATTTCCAACAAAATTTGTTTGAAAAAAATCCGTCTTCAAGTACGGAATCTACATTGACTTTCAGTTTCCCCGTAGGCGCTAATGTTAAGGGATTTGAACTGTTCAAAATTGAATGAAAATTGTTTAAATCAAAAAGATATTTTATATACAAGTTTTTCATCAAAAGTTTTTTCCTACAAAGTTTGTTTGAAGCAAATTCGCCTCACAGTTCGGAATTGCCTTGAATTTCCCCGTAGGCGCTAATGTTAAGTTTTTTTTGAACTGTTCAAAATTGAACAAAAAATATTTTAAATCAAAAAGTGAAATATGGGAATGAGGTGTCCTTGCCGAGATCTTTCGAACAAAAAAAAGTTTGTTCGAATCGGACTATTCATTCAAAAGTTATTAGGGGGGGACAGACCGACGGACCGACAGACATTTTTTCCCCATCTCACTACCCTACTTTCCAATTTTTAATTTTTCAATATTTATTTAATTATTTTATTTATTTTTAACTTTATTTTGTTTTTTGCGACATTTTTAAGATGCATTAAGCCTTTTTTCATGCTTTTTTCTTCTTTTTCTGACTTTTACTGGGAAAGTAGGCTAAAAAAGGAATAAACATGAAAGAAGGTTTAATGCATCTGAAAAGTATCGGAGAGAAAAAAAGAAGTCGTATAAAATAAGTTAAATAAAATAATTACCTAAATATTGACAAATGAAAAACCTGAAAGTTGAGTTTTGAGATGGGGAAATATGTGCCTGTCTGTATGTCGGTCTATCTGCCTCCCTCCCTAATAACTTTGCAGGAAATACTCCTATTTAGTGATTACAATACAGGTATACCGGTATACCGAATACCGGTATTTGAGACCATTTTGAAATTTTGTAGCACCGGTATTTGAGACCATTTTGCAATTTCGTAATACCGGTATTTGATGGAGTGGAATACCGGTACTTTCGGTGTTAGCCAAAAATAATAAATAGTTTTTAATTAAAGAGTTTTCAATTTAACTGATTAGATATCTACCGTTGTTTTAAATATAAATTTCATTTTCGATGAGACAGTTCCAAAATCCATCTGTTGAAGCACAAATTTGGCTTCAAAAATACGAATTTATAGATTATTAATGAATAAAAGTGGAGGAAAGATTACAAAATGATATTTTTATCATCAGATGGTGTGATGAATCGCACTTTCATGAGATTATGAGAACCACGCTTTTATTTTCTCCATTTCTTTGACTTGCCCTCGAGTGAAGACTAATTTTTAGAGTAATCACGAATGTGTGTGTGCTACGAACAGTTTATTCCAACCATCTATTGCATTAATTCTTTAAAATACTTTTTAAAATATTTGCCTCAACTGTGCTGAATTTTGAGAAAAACTTTTCATTGTTAGTATTACAAACAGAAATTTGTTTTCATTGGTATTGGTTTGTTGTCCTGTCTCGCTATTTGGCTTTATACTCTGCAAGGTAATATTTAGAAATTATATAGTGCCTTGAAAGTTTGCACAGAGATAAAGAGTAATCAAATGGCACATATTTTCATATATTTACATAATTGTAAAGAATTTTGAAAAGAAAACGGAAACGAAAAAAAAAAAAAAAAAGAAACTAACAATATCGAATTCATCGTAAATTTTAAACCAACGGGTTAATAAAAAGCAAACACCAACATATCCTGACCAAGAGGAAATCGTTGAAGATGATGTTAATACTGGAAAAGAACTGTCGCTTGAAGAACAGTTACTAAATATGTAACGGTAACTGTTCAGCTATAAATAATAATGATAAAAAAAACTACCCACAATACAAAAGAAACACCCACACTCAACAAAAACGATTTTTTCAAAACCAACAAGTTAAAAGACCGAATTATTTGATGATGAAGGACTTTTAGGTAACTACAGGAGTTTATCGCGCATTATTAGAATTATCAATCTGCCTGCATGAATTCAGAAAGAATATTTCCAACTGCAGGAATTTGTTTTCAATAAAATGAGTCCCAGGCTTAGTGTCAAATAAATAGATGCAATATGTTTCTTGCTATTTGGGATTTTTTTATGATATTTGTTCCTTCATTTTATGGCCACGAAACATTATGTTTCTGATTTTTTTTTTTTTTTTTTTTGTAAAATTTCTAATACCGGTATTAATGCCGGTATTCCCGCATCACATTTAAAAAATACCGAATACCAGTATTAAATTTTCGTTCGGGTATTGCAATCCCTACTCCTATTCGTCCAATCTTATTCAAAAGATCTTAAACAAGACAGATCATTCCCATACTTTATATTTTGATTTGAAGAATTTTTTTATTGAATTTTGAACAGTTCAAAACTACTTAACATCAGCACCTACGAAGAAATTTTAGAAAAATATAAATCCCGAATTAAAAGGTGGAACTTCTAACAAACTTGGTTGGAAAAAATTCTTGACAAGGAACATGTATGTAAAAAAACATGCATGTTCCACGAATTATTAGTATAATGCTTATTTTAAGGGTACTTTTTTAGCAATTCAAAAATTTTTACCAATATGCAGGAGAATTTCAAACATTTTTATTTAAAAAAATAATAACTACATTAACAATTATTCATAATGTACTAAATAAATTAAGCAAACTGTGCAGATTCTAAGTACTCGTAGACTTAACATTGATGAAAATTTAAGACTCTACGAGTTTTGCTGTAGGCTGTGAAAGTGCAGATTTCATTAACCGACATCATTTAGTGAGATTTTTTAAATAATTCAATCAAAATGGGATAAATTCCTACAATTGAATTAAATTCCAACTATTCATTTTTGCTTTAGGCAACGCTTGGAAAGTTTAAGCAAAATTATTTTGGTATTAAATATTTTCATTCTAATATTTTCTTTAGCAATGATTTAAAGATGAGATATTCTTTTGAGGTGGGGGGGGGGAGTATTTTTCAGTGGGCAGAGTGGAAGTTATGGCACATTGGATCGCTTTTCTACTTTTCATTTTTCAACTTAACAAAACCTTAATGAGCAATTCCGTTTTTTGCAATAAGTTTCTCTAAACATTACTCATAATCCTAGATGTTATTGTAAATGCGTAATTGATTAACTTTTTTTTTATTAATTTTTAACGTAGTTTTATAAAGTGTATCAATATGCCCCATGCGCAGGGTATGTTGGTTTGTCTCATAGGGCACATTTGACCTCATTACGCAAGCAACTTCTTTTATAATTTTAGTGATAAATATTATTCAACATTATAAATAACTTACTTTCTGTTGTGTGTAGAATAACAAACAAAAATTTTAACGATAAATATAGCATACTAAATTGACTTTAATTGATAAACCATCTTTGATTTAAAACAGCAATAAATATTCACCATTTGTTCACAATTAATATTTAAAAATCAAAAGGAAAATTAATTACTTAATATTTAACATGAAAAAAATTAACATAGGTTAAAGTTAGCAAAAGTTGTATTAAATGATATCTGGAAACATAAAAGTCTGCTACTTCTTGAGCAGACACTGGATTCTAGAAGAATAAGACATGTGTCGCTTTTATGCACAATTGCATCAGTATTTGCTGAGGAGAAAAAGGAAATGTATCTCTTTATTGCGTCGCATGGAAAAATTCCAGAAAGAAAGGAATTCTGTTGTACCAACAGACTATCACACCCCGGGCAAGGAAAATGAAAAAACTCAAAAAAAAAAAAAAAAATAGCTTTGAAGGAAGCCAAGATTTTACGCAGTAGTAGTTATTCTATACGCAATAGTAATTAAAATTACTAGTGGTTTAGTCTCAAATATTAAAATACTATAGAAAATCGCCAGTTAAGGTATGACGGGGTGAAAATTGCTTCTGCATTTGAACGAAGCAATTTCCTGTTTGGTGATATTTTGATAGTTGAAATTTTAACCCCGACTCCAGTGGATGAACCCAAAACTCCAGTAGATAGCGTTCATTGTTGACCACTTTTTCGTTTCTTTACTCCCCTGAAATGATAGTCCTACCAGTAAAACAGTTAAGGGACCAGATCCAGTTCAGCCTTGTCGCAATAAAATCTTTCCCTTCATTTTAAACATTACCAAAATATATTAGCAAATTATCACGCTGGGGAGCGAGTTTCATTGTTGATGACGTCAGGAACGTTACTCGATCATTGCCTATTATATAGTATATGAGGATGTGCAAAACAATTATGATGAAATGTTTGCTGGTTCGCTTTCTTTTTTTTTTTTTTTTTGTCTAAATTAATAACGCATACATAATGTTGGAAACTTTTTCTTCTTAATTATAAACTTAACTATGTCTTACTATCGGTTATGTCGTTTTTACGCCACCACACACCAGTTATGTAAGCTAACTTTGTGCGAGTTTTGTGGCAAAAAAGAGCATTAAATTTATATTTTAAACTACAAAATTTGTTTTTCCAAAATGTTGAGTTGTGTCCCTTTCTTTGCCGAGGTGCAATATATATCAAAGAAAAAGTGCAATAAAATGGGCGTCTTTAAGTTATCTTTGCGTTCTAAAAATTAAGTACAGGAAAGGAAATTAGATAATCTTGAAAATGTATACACACATTACCCTTTTCTTCTTTCACTTAATTATTTAATCTGGTTTAGTTCTATGTAGAATTCATGATTGCCAACAATTTATAATCCAAGAACTTTATTTTAGCATGTACTACATATTTTTTTGTTGAAAACAATTGTCTGCAGAGTTTCAGAAGAATGTTTAAAATAATTATAGCAAAAAGTGCGGGCATGAAATAAATCGTTTAGTAAAATTAATTAAAGATATTTTTTTTTAATAATTAATAAATATGCCTTTGTTTTTTTCACATAATTTTTTTTATCATAATTTCCAAACATATGTCCCATAAAATGAATGTATAATGTACAAGCAATTGGAATAATGTTAGAATTATTAAGATTTATAATGAAAAAATACTTTATAAATTACATGGGGTAGACTAGTCTAAAACCCACGATTTAGACTGGTCCAGTCCAAAGTGCACCAAAAAATGTGGATCAACGCAACTCGTGTTCTTGGTCTGAAAAACTGCTGTTATTATATAATTTTAATCAAAACATTTTTTTCCTTCGTAACAATTTTTTTTAAAAAAACTGCAAATAATTGTAAACTAAAAAACTTACTTAAAGAGAGAAATAATTCCGCTTATTCACTAAAATCCTAATGAAAACCGTTAAAAAAATTTAAGTTAGAGATTTCAGAAAATTGCGCAGCTGCACTAAAATAACACTATTTGAAATAAAACTTGTTCAATATAACTGTACCATGTGATTTCATTGCATGATTTAGGTGCTATTTATTGGTCATAAATTAAAATAAAAAATATCAATAGTTTGAAAAATAATTGAGTTTGGTCTAACGTACCCCGTGGTCCAACGAGCCCCGTATCCCCCTATCTGGTTAAAATTTGATAGGTTTTGTAAAGTATTTTGTACAAAAAAAAATTTTTTGGGTTTTTTTTTTTTCTTTTACTTATTCTATTAACTGAAACTTAAGTTTGGCGGAATTCCTTATTACAATTCATGTGTACAGTTTATTTCTTCAAACTTCTACCAACTGACATATTGAAGAAAAAAAGCATGATTTTACATAATTTCTGTTCTTAAAAAAAAAGTTGAAGTAAACTGAAACGTAATGATTTAAGTTTGAGAGAACGAATTTGAAATCATTTTATTCTTACTTTAATTGTTGTTTTTTAACTTAAGTCATATTTCCCAATGATTTATTACCTAAAAATAAAACATTTATTTGAGTTAATTTGAAGCCTAAGAGCAGTCCAGAGAGATACGAAATCAATTTTGACGTACGGAAAAATAACCTCGTTTAGTTTTGGCCGAACGTCTTGTTATTTTCTGAAAAAAGAAAAAAATATATAGAAAATAAGTACTTTAAAATGTCTCGTACAAATGTTGACTCATTGTGCATTTGGCATTTCGACGATAGTACGAAAGTAAATAAGACAATTCTCCGCAGAGACAGTTTTCACTGCTGATGAGGTGATTAAGGTATTCGAAAACTTCAATTTGAAAATCCGAGATTTGAAATTCGCATTAAAGGATATATGAAAGTACTTAGCGACAATTTTTAGCATTAATGTATGAAATAACTGGCTCAAAGATTTCTACGCTTCAAAAGTTAATGGCATAAAATTAAATTTACAAAGACAACTATTTCCTTTTATTTTTTCTTTAAGCTGAAAGATTACTTATGGGATTTTTGAACGTCTTTTTAAAACAAAGATCGTCAACATTAACAAACTTAACTTCTTTCGCAGGGGCGTAGCTAAGGGGGGGGTTTTGGGGACAAAACCCCCCCCCCCGAAAAGTTAGTCTCAAAAAAAAAGAGAAAAAGAAGAGAGAAGAAAAAGAAAGAAAAAAAAGAAGAAAAGGAAAAAAATTCCAAGCGATTATATATATATATATATATATATATATATATATATATATATATATATATATATATATATATATATATATATATATATACATACATACATATATCTATACCTATATATATCTATATCTATCTATCTATATATATATATATATATATATATATATATATAAAAGAAGTAACCCCCCCCCCCCCCGAAAGTCGGGTCTAGCTACGCCACTGTTCTTTCGTCAAAATTCTTCTTTAAAAATAAGCATTCTTCTTTAAAAAAAAAAAAACATTTTAACTCACATCTTCAAATTGTTTGCATTAATATCCAAAGAAACACACAAACTGCTGTTACAATGGATAATATATTTGAAAGAGCAGAGGATAATTTTGCCGAATGTGCAATGGAGGATAAGATGACAGCCAGTTACTGCGTACATTTCTAAAAGTAACTTGTCTGCTTAACATATTTCAAATATAAACTTCCTTTGTATAAGAAAACCATGACTATACAAATCGAAGTTAATTAAACATAGCATTTTGAGGCCTTTGATTACATCTAATGATTGCAATACCGGTATACCGAATACCGGTATTTTGAGCAATTTCGCAATACCGGTATTTGCTGAGGTAAAATACCAGTATTTTCGGTATTAGCTGAAAATAATAAATATTTTCAGTTAAAGAATTTTCAATTTAACTTATCAAATATCTACTTATGTTTTAAAAGTACATTTCATTTTAAATGATACAGAACCAAAACTCAATCTATTGATGGAAAAATTTGACTTCAAAAGCACGAACTAATTGAATATCATTAAACAAAAGTAGCGGAAAAATTGCTAAATAATATTTTAATTGCTAAGTGATGAGATGAATCGCATTTTTGTGCACCATGTTTTTATTTTTCTTTTTATCTGATCCCTCATTTTCCCTTTGTAAAAGTTAATTTTTAGTTTGATTTCGAATGTATTTGTTCTATGAATAATTTATTCCAACCATGAATTACGGTAATACTTAATTATATATTTCTTTAAATATTTGCCTTAACCGTACTGACTTTTGGCAAAAAACTTTTTATTGTCAGTAAAACAATTGTTAATTTGTTGTTACCGGTATTGGTTTGGTGTCTTGTCTCGCTTCATACTTGGCAAGATAATATTTAGAAATTATATGTTGCCTAGAAAACTTTCATAGAGGTTAAGAATAATCATTTGAAACATATTTTCAGATATTTACATAATTATAATTGTAAAGAGTTTTGAAAAGAACACGAAAACGAATAAGAGAAACTAACAAGATAGAATTTAGTCCAGTTAATTGTACAAATTTCAAACCAAAGGGATAATAATAAAAATCAAACACAAACCTTTCCTGCTTAAGAGAAAATCGTGTTAATATGGAAAACGTATAGGCTCGTGGAAAGAAATTATAACTAGCTATAAATCTAAAAGAATTATAATAATAATACACAAAATACAAAAGAAACACTCACACAAAGGATTTTTCCAAAAATAACACGCAAGAGACCGAATTATTTGAAGATGAAGGACTTCTGAACAATTAGGAGAGGTGTATCGTACACTGTTAACTGTACCACCGACCTGCGTGAATTTAGAAAGAGTATTTAACTCTTAAGGAAAGTTGAGTACTAAATGAGTTTCAGGTTTAGAGACAATTCAATAGATGCATTATGTTTTTTACAATTATTGATTTTTTTTTTATTATAACAGTTGTTCCTTCATTTTATATTTTTTCAAAGTACGTTTTCATGAATAATACAATTTTTGTACAAAATTATGAAACGTGGCAAAGAAAAACAATATGTTTTCAAGCACTTTTTGAGAAATATCAAATACCGGTATTAATATCGGTATTCCGGTATCACGTTTTAAAAATACCGAATACCGGTATTGAACCGAGTCCGGTATTGCAAGCCCTAATTACATCTCTCTTCGGCTCTTGGAAATACAAGTTCGGGAAAAAAAATTCTATGAACTTCATCTCTGTAATGCATGTATTTTTGCCTTTTTTTTTTTTTTTTTGTTAAGCTTGTGGATGTAAACAAATAATTTTAAATTGTAAAAGCTTGTATTTTTTCTATTTGCAATCAGTATAAAAATATATTTTATGTATATGAATCATTCCATGTTAACAGACCTAGTGCTGTCCACTCGATCATCTCCATTTTTGATGAATCTTCGAAGTTGTAAAAGTTGTAAGTTAGTAAAAGTGCACTGGTTGCCTTAAAATAAGGCTACTTGAATCCAGCTTTCAAGCAGTCCCATACCACATTTCATTACTATACTAGCTGCGTGCCCGGCGTTGCACGGGCTACTTAAAAAATGAAAGAGATGTCCAACTGATGTTTTTGTATTACCCTGACATCAGTTTCTAAAGCGCTAAGGAGTAAATAAATACGCGTAATGCGAGGTTTGCAAAACACAAGTAGAGCATTTTTTAGCAAAAATCTCTTTGACGTTAATCTTAGTTATCAATGATACAAGTTATATAATATTTTCAATTAGCACAAAAGATGAAAATATATGCATTATCAACTATAATGTGTGTTCACGTTAAAATGAATCACGTCTGA
Organism: Uloborus diversus; assembly: GCF_026930045.1. Classification (NCBI taxonomy): domain Eukaryota; kingdom Metazoa; phylum Arthropoda; class Arachnida; order Araneae; family Uloboridae; genus Uloborus; species Uloborus diversus. The sequence goes on along the minus strand of NC_072731.1, from coordinate 214,862,121 downwards.
TAGACTATATCTGAAATATTTATGTACAATTACAATCAGCTTTTTACATAAAATGACACACTTTTTGTTTGATTACGTGAAACTAAAGCACCAAGACTAAATAAATACCAATAAGCATTAATTTAATACCAAAATACGTGAAATACACCGCCAGCTCAGTCATTTCCAGTAATTTACAGTTTTTCAGTAATTTACTGAATATAATTTAATACCAAGTCATCAGATTCCAAATTAGCTTTAGTTAAAATCCTTAAAAACAATCTTTTTTGTTCAACTCTGTTTCAAAAGAAATCCAAACAATCTTAATTTAACATGTTCTTTTAATGATACAAACTGTATTTCAAAAATAGAAACAGGATGGAAAAAGAGATTTATTACAACTCGAAAACTCATATATGTGACGGGAAAAAGTCCAACAAAATAAACACAATTAGTCACACATCCTAAATGTACCAAAATATGAGGCCGGTCAATGATAAACTTAAAACTACAGTCAATAAACATAGCTAAAGAAATAACTTTCATATGCTGAAAAGAGTTAAGAACGTTGAATGTAAAAAATGAAAAAAAAAGACAGACGATAAAATAAAGGCTCCGAATAAAATAATGTCCGAATAGAGCAAACAATTTTAAACTGATTTAAAATGAAATTTCTAGATAGAAACGTTGTTTTAAGATTTGGATAGCAGCCAAAAAAAATCTCTTTTAAAAGAATTATTAGAATTTTACTTGCTTACCCATATGCAAAATGGCAACAGGAAAGAAATAAAAATTCCTTAATAACGTTATGTTAATTAACGTTTCAATTAATATCTCCACTAATTAAAGTCGCACAATTACGAGATTGGTTCTATTGTTTTCTTTGGAAAATTTCGAATTGATCGGTATCTCGTTTGACTCTCGATTCGCAGCTGTTCTCGAGAAGATCGATCTTCAGACGGACAGACAGACAGACAAACAAACGGACGCGAACAGATTTTAACATTATAGTGGATTATGTAAAGTAAGGTTTGTAATCTTTTAAAATATAGAGATTAGTTACTATTTAAACCCGTTTATTTGCAGATCTAGGGATAAAAAGGATCCGAAAGTAAAAGTGAACCCCTTGAAGGAGGAAATAATGCGGATTATTAAGAGGAAAAATTACAATTGTGTCCAGATTCAACAAATTCCCAACCTGCCCATTTTGACCTAAGTATATCAACTCTAAAAAGAAAATTAAAAGGTCGTTCACAAAACATGCCTGGATCTTGTAGTATTTAGTAGCGCGTAAGAGCAGGTATTAAATAATATCAGAGAAAATAAATCCACCCAGCCATTAAACTGAGGGGTCTTCATTCTTTCTAATGTTTAAATAATGAGCATTTCATTGATTTTAGTTATAGTTAGATTGTATTTCTATTGGAGAAATTATGTTAGCCTAAAATATATTTATGTATACTTTGATTTTATATTAATTTGTATAAATATAATTTGCAATTTATATAAATAGTTTGCTCACTAGAATGTACGTTTTGAGTTTTCTTTTAAAATCATTGGTCCTTCTTGATACCACCACCTCTTTTACAGCATTTTTCTAATGGATTTGCTGAACGGGACCAAGTAGCCCCAGTGCGGGCTACTTGAACCCAATTTTGAAAAATAGAAAAAAATATTCAAAAAGTTAAAATTGTTGTTTCAAAAAGGCTTGAAGTGGTAGCAGAACGTCTGAAAAGTGGTAAAAACAAGGTTATCAGTTCACAGTATGGGCTTAACCAAAAATTCAGTGTAAAACTCGCAAAAAATATTAAATTTCTGGTTCAGATAACCCATAGAGTAAAGAAATAAACAATTGTAATTTCTTTACTCTATGAAATAGCCCCACTTTACGGTATTTACTGCTGCCAATAAAATAAAATTGGAAAAACTGTTGAAATTTTACTCGTTAGTACATTGTGTTTATACGTATTTACGTTGTGTCTGACCAAGGATTGTATGAAAAGGCGAACATCCGGTTTACAGGCTAAAATGAACGCATCTCTTAGTTTTCAGGGATGTCAGCTTTTGCAGATATCCTGTAAATTAAGCAAAGTTTCATTAAAATGAGCGAAACGCGCATCAAATTTTTAAGCGCCCCTCATTCAGATAGACTCGTCTTAACTGGACGTTTGCCAATTCCATACAATCCGTGGTTAAACTTTTAAAGAAATTTAAAAGATTGTACACACAAACACATAGCCTGATAGTCACATACACTTTTATACTACGTGACCTTTATATAAACTGTTACTACACTGCCTGGCATAAAACACGTGCATTATCGTTTTCTATGAAAATTGATAAATTTCTTAACAGTTTTATTTCCTTTTTCATGGTCGTAATACATTTCATTTCGAACGAGTCTGTAAAAATAGAGAATGCCATTTATTCTAGAAAATAAGAATGAAATCAAATTATGTGCTTCTGCGGATGAATCGTCTGCTTAATGCTTATATTTTGAAGTTTCAGGAGGGAAATGAGGAGTATGGGAAAGGGCAAAATAAATTGCTTTTCAAGTTATTTGCCTTAGTAATTCTTTTTCGTATATTGAATAAAAAAGAAAAAGCAATTTCAAGCGAGAGATAAAAATAATTTTAGATTTGGAAGGAAATTTAATAATCAATTACACAAAACAACGATGATTTTTTTTTTTTTTAGAATATCACGTCACAGCTATGATCACGAAATGCTGAGTAACAAAAAGACCTCCCTCCCCCTCACCGCCTTCACATACCCAAAATTACTGTCAAAAAACGTTCTCTATTTTACTTTTTAATCGTAGTTATTTGATTTGTGCCAAAGATAGAAGTTTTCACGGCATAATTAAAGCAGTAAACGTTGTCTCATGAGATGAAAACTACACGATAAGGAAAAATATTTTTTGCTATTCTATTACTTATTAATAGAAAAAAGAGCTCATGGATGGTTAAAAATTGCTGATAAAACATATTTCCTTCGTAAATGAAACAAACGTTGCTGAAAATTCCGGGTTCTGTCCTGAAGAGGCCAGTCAGTGGATTTTCGAGATGCAGAAAATCATCAGTGTCCATGTCGTATGATTGTGCAGCATGTAAAAGATCCTTTGGGTATTCGTTTGCCTTTGGATTCCCTCGGCAAAATTTAAAAAACTCCTAGTGTAGTTACGCATCAAAGAGAGCCCGGATGCCTCCATCTGGTGGAAACTGGGCTTCGAAAACTATTTGTGTCATGCATCAGCACCTTAATGGTGTCACATGAAAGACTGATACCTTGTCGGGGAGCGCACTAGGTCTGGTAAAGGCCAAATGGATTCTTACACAGCTCCATTGGAAACCAAAAAAAAAAAAAAATATTTTTTTTTTTTGATTCAAGGTTGTATAGGGTCCATCTTTTCCGTCTGGACGTGGTCCATCTCTCCCGATCAGAAGTGGTCAATCTCTCCCAATTGTCTGTGTGAAAAGTACAATCCCCCCTAATCCTTAGATATGGATTTCACGTTGTCATTTTAGGTTATTAGGAAGCCGACATGTACCCAAACATTACAGCACCAAAAGTGCAGATATATTACATTTCATACAAAAGCTTAGATTGTATAATTATAACCATGTAACAAATTCTTCAACTTGCCAAAAAAAACAATGATTTTAGTTGACAATATATATATATATATATATATATATATATATATATATTTTTTTTTTTTTTTTTTGAGAAGCAAACAGTAGCATGTCATACAAAATGTCTCTCTGTACCTGAGGGAGGTGGTTGCTTCATCTATTGAGAGGCACACTAACAAAATTTCTGACTGGTCCATCTCACACGGTGGTCCATCTCTTCCGGCATAACCCTATAGGATATCCATTTTTGAAAACTTCCAGGAGAGTATCCCCACATCAAACCCCATTATTTAAGAAATTTCATCTTCAAAACTTCGAAATAGTTTTGAAGCTCCCCCGAACCACTCTTTTCCTTAATATACCAAAGATTGTGTAAAACTTTGGTATTAAGGTTTCGATTTAGAAAAACTTTCGGGGCTGAAGTACCGAACCTTCTCTCCCTGTCATCTCATCGATTTGCGTTTTAGGAATTTCTTAACTTGATTAGAGAATGGTTTTAAATTTCGTTTTTAGACTTCGTTTTAAAAACATGTTTGGGGGAGAGCTACCAAGAAGCCCTCCCTCAGCATCACTAAATTTACTTGTTTGGAGCTCCAATTTCAAAAAACTGTGAGTTCTCTATCGTTACCAAAGATGGCCTACAATACGTTTTGAAGACTTCAATTTCAAAAAGTTCTGAGTGAGTGCCTCCAAATCTTCCTTTTTCCTCCCGTCACCAAAGATCGTCTAAAACTGCGTTTATAGACCTACAATTTAAAAAAAAAAAGTTCTGAGAGAGTGACTCCAAATCTTCGCTCCTCCTCCCCTCACCAAAGATCGTCTAAAATTGCGTTTATAGACCTACAATTTCGAAATGTTTCCGAGAGAGAGCGCCCTAAATCACTTATTTTACTAACATAAAAGAAGATGATATATCTACAATAGCGTTTTGGGGGTTTAAGCTTCGAAAACTGAGTAAAGAAGCACCGGAATGACACTACCGACGGCAAGGTAACACCAAACCTCTTCGATCGAGACTCTGTCACGGGCAAGGTAACCGCCGCCAAAAAAGTTTTTGGCCCAACCTGGACACTCGGGCTGGCAACTGCGTGTAAGAAACTTATTTTTATTCACTTATTTCTAAACTTGATAAACATGACACAGTGACAGAGGCATCGGGAGAGGGGGAGAACATGTAATAAATGAAAAAAGTCTTTCATTTTAATTAAAAATAGGGTACAAAACTAATAATAAATAAAAATCTTTCTGTAGAGAAAAAAAATTTTAGGCCACCGAAAGTATGTAATGTTAACTTTTCTCCTTACCAAATTCGTTTTGTTTGATTATTAGTTATAATTGATGAAGTCAATGAGTTTTTTTGAGCAATCACGATTGCTTATTGCTTTCATTTGACTGTCCTTGACGTTACGGTTCCTTTTTCAGCTTGGACCAGGGCTGCAGCACCACCGTCCACCGGCGGCGGCGCGGCTGGTCCTGAGCACTGTCCACCGGAATCCACTTTTGCTGGGCTTTGGCGTCCATGTCCTACACACGCATGGTCATATACACTCCCCTACGTGCGCACGCCTTTACACACATACACACGCCTACGTGCACACACGTAAGCCTACACACACACGCACACAACTATATACACGTAACCACCCAGGAGGAGGGACATGCTTGGGGGGGGAGCCGTTTCTAGAAACAATAACTCTAATCAGTAGGGTCTTGTCGCAACTCGTAATTGCGAAAAAAATAATTTGAATTCAAAGTTTCGGAATTCAAATTAGAATTAATTGGGGGAAGTAGGTCACAGATTTTACTTTTTTTTTTTTTTTCCATATAAACTAAATGACTTTCAAAGTTTCAAAGTGAAAATAAGACACTCTAAGGAGCAAGAAAAATCTTTCGGACAAAGAAAACAGTTGTGTCAAAAGGAGAATTAAGTAGAACTCCCCCCCCCCCCTCTCCCGTCCTTTTTCTTTTTTTTCCTTTTTCAGACTTATTGTTTGAACCACAGTGAACGCATTCAACCCTCTAAACATTTCATTTCAAGTGGTTTTTATTTTTTTCCTTTTTCTGGTGATAGAATTAATTCTTTTTTTTTTTTCTATTAACCTCATAACCAGCCGTTTTACCGCAATACGAAACATAACTTCATAAAAAAATATTAGAAGAAAAAGTTCCATAAAGATATGTCCCCCCCCCCTTCCTTTATCATTATTTTTTTATTCTCATTCTTTAAATAATTATTTGAACCGATGAGGAAAATGCAAAAGCATAAGAAAACTAAGTCTACAAGTTTCTCTCTAAATAAGTTTATCCCTTAGTCCTTCTAGCTGTCATTTAAAATTAATTTTGCTTTAGTTTTAAGATCTGAAAAAAAATTCATGTTTTTATTCTGCAGTTTAACAAAAATAGTTTTTTTTCCACGTAGTTTTTGTTGGCGTTTCAGAGCGAAAACAAAATAGTTTGAAGCAAAAAAGTAATAATATATAATACAACCTATTCTTTTTTTTTTCCCAATGAACAAAAATATCACAAAAATTTCTTACATCAAATATTTTGACCTTAAATGTTGTTTACTGTTGCCTTCTACTATGAATGCATTACTTTCTACGCATGTTCTGAAGCATTTACATCTACCCAAGCGGACGAAAAAATACATTTATTTTTACTATCAGTTACTTCTAATGCGGCTGTTCAAAACATGGCCAAAAAGAACGATTAACATATTTAATCATCAGAGAAACCGAACGTTTTTGACAATTGTCCTAAACAATATTTCATGTCTGAACATTCCCAAAAGCGTAATGCACCCAAGCGCAATTTTTTGCATTACAAAACTTGATTTGTAATGATCAATAAGCCTTTTGCATCCAGAAAGCTATTCGGAATATTTATAACTTTCCGCGGATTATGGAAACGGAAAAGGAATGCTATATCTTCTGCATTATGACAAGAGAATGTTTTGCAAGGGGAACGAAATGGGTATATAAGCTGCATGAAAACGAATTAATACCAAGTACCTCTTTCGCCTTCTTATGGATAAATATTTAAGTAATATTCGAGTCTCCGCAGTGAATCTGTGAACTTGAAATTTCTTCATTTGCTATTTTCCTTTTCCCGTGAAAGGTTCATTAGAGGCCCTTTTTATTAATGTTTCGTGCATAAATTTGGATTACTTTGTTAAAATAGCGTTACATTTTGTAGCTCATGAAGCAGTGGGGATTATCTAAAAATAAGGAAACCGGATATAGTTGATACCACATTTTAAATTTTGATTTTTCTAATTTTGTTTCTAATGGTATGAATCAAAATAACATTTTCTGTAATACTATTCTATTTTTCTACCAATAAATGACTTCAACACCTATGTTGATTTTCCATTTTTCATATTGAAAAAATCTTCATTTATTTAATTTTTTTCGAAATATGTCTACGATGCATATCAAATTCATACACAAATAAATAAGCCGTTGTGCTGACATAATATGTAACGAATTGAAGTTTTTAAAGGAAAATATTGAAAGAAGACTCTCACAAAATGTTTGAAGTTTTAATCTGAGCAAAATGATAAACTTCTATCTGATTTACAGTTCATGCAAACTTAAGTATGGCTATCTTTTCTAAAATATGCTCTTTCGAATATTCTAAGAGAAATTCCTTTCCACTGAAGGTTGTTTTTTTTTTTTTTTTTTTGGTAATTTATAAGCATTCCCGGAAAAAGGTATCGAGTCTGCCCAAGCACGATGTAACAAACTGAAATGATGACCTGTGACCCCTATATATGGTATATATGGATCATTCTTCAAAAAGTAACTTTTCTGTCACACGCCTTTTATTGTAAAACCTTTAAGAAACAATTCATTTAACAATGCTCTTTAATTTCATTAAAAATATGTCTATTTCAACCTGCCAACATTTTTGTATCAATAATTTTTATTTTAATATATTTTTAGTTCATAACATGCGAATTCTCACCTCCTTGGCTAGTCATACACATGGTGTGACTTTATGTTGCTTAATAACATGTTCAATTAAAAGTATATACTTATTTATTTTTTATTCCTTTCACAAGTGTCTCAAATAATAATTGTTTAAGTATATTTAATTGTATTGTTAAGTATATTCGCTTTGCCTGAATCGTTTTGGCGAAACATTTTTCAAAAGATCATAATTAACTCGATTAATTCAAAGCAGTAAAATAAAAATAAATTACTATGTAGTTGCTGTTGTTGTCGTGTATGGCAAAGTGCAAGGTGGGAAAAAAAGGAAGAGAACATTTAAATTGGCAATGTCAATGGCTCTAGCTGAGTACTATGTGCCATGTTGCAGTCACTATCTATTTTGAAGAGGGCGCGAACAATGGAAGGGCAGCTAAAATGGTGTTTGGGGTCAATTTACGTGCCTGAAACAGTCGGGCAGGATCTTCCATGCCCTTAAAATGCTTTGCCCTCAGTCTTGTTATTACTGTTGTAATTTCGCTGCTGTAATTCAGTTAATTAGTTCTGCCATGTATTAATTCTGCTCTAATTCAATTAATTAGAATGTTAATAAGAAGTAATGAATGTTAAAATAGTAAATTAGTTTTATTGCCATAATCATTTCAATTTTCTATCATTTCTATCATCTAGATTTTGACAAAATCAGAAGACCGTAGATTGTAATTAACATCTTATGAGGCTGAAGAAACTGCTGAATTTATCTCTCAGCTTTTGCAATGTAATTTTTTGTGACGTCTGGGGCGGATAATAGAAGAGCTGCTTGACAATATTGATGTGCTGAGCAGAGAAAAGCTGCAATTGATTTCAAAATGAAAAATCGATGCGTTAGAAGCAACTTCATACAGTCGATTTCTCACTTTTTGTAGATTTCAAATTCGTAGAGTTATTGTTTTGTAGATAGATATTCAGTAGGTAGCTTGAAAGAGGAAATTATGTGAAACCTCTCATTTAGAAATAGAAATTGCAGTCACTGCATTTGTCATTTCGATTTTAAAAAACGACTACTTATGGTCAGACAATCAGTATCAATGCTCTAGAACAACATCACAAAAGATTTCAAAAAATCTATTCATCAACAATAAACACACCACACGTATCCCAAACATAAGTTTTCACCTACACTGATTTATTATGTTAGTGCTTCACCAATAGTTAATGTTATTTGCATTTAAGTTTTTAACTGTTCTTTTAAGGAACTGACGTTGCTGTTTTTTATTACAGCAGATAGCAGTTTTATTTAACACATACCTCGTATTCATTTTTTTTTTTTTTTTGCTTTTTCCAATCATCGTAGGTATATTTTTGCTATTAATTTAAATATTTAAGAACCTCTTAAGCTATAGTTTTTAAAACCAGTCTATAAAAAGCAAATATTTTAGTTATAAATATGATTAGTTTTTTGTCCATATTTATTAATGTTTAGTTAAAACATTTTTTTTAAAGTCTGTTACTTTAATATTAGGATGCAACTACCAATATATTTGCTTCGGTCATGGGTACTCACTTTTCAACAAATGATGACCATAGCTGATTTTTGGCCAGTCATTATTTACATTATCAATGGCTTTTCATCCAAAAGTTCACACTTCCTTGCATTGAAAAAGGGGTTCCTTGCAGCCCCAAAACACGTGTCTGCAGAAATTTGAACCTTTTGGGCATTAAAACGTTGATAATTCATTCATTTAATTTTCAGGCACAAAGGTATTTATTCGATATTCGTTACTATTATGAGTATAACCAATTAGTAGTGAAAAATTGTGAGTTTTTAATAGCTATCAGAATATGTACTTGCAAGCTTTAAAAGAAAAAGATTTGGACGCATGTACTCCATAACTATTAGTGTAAAGGATAGCTAGCAATGAAAAAACTTACACCTCATTTTATACTATTTGCAGATAAAATTGTTAGTTAAGTGCATCAATTGTCTATTGCTTGTGCCCCATGTTTTTCCTTTTAAAGCTTACAAGTATTTCGGCAGCTATCAAAACCTCACGATCACGATTTTTCTAGACAATCTCTAAGAAATTCTGAATTTGTATGGGGCTTTAAATCTTCATGAAGCTTAGAAAAATTATTTTATACTTTATAGTTCATTTTAAAAACATAGTATGCAAAAACGTTTTTACTTCTTTTTTTCATATACTATAAGAAAACAAAAACTTAAATTAAATTTCTTACAACCAAATTTATAAGGAAGTCAAGAACCTAATTAAAATGCATTTTTTTTTTTTTATGTTTGTTTAACATTAGCATTTTTCAAGTATAAAATAAATTATTCAGTTTTGTTAAAGATTTTTTTACAGCAACAGCAGAGAAAGATAATTAATTAATTCAAGTAACTTTGATGAATATTTAAAATTACTTTCAGCAAAATGTTTTCTTTATCGATTAAGTATAGCGTAAGTTTAACTATTGGTTCTTTACAAAATTCATAGCTGTGAATTCGAAGTTCGTAATTATTAATGAACTAATCAGAAACCGTGTATATTTTTCCCCCATCAAGTGTTTCACACTGTAATGCCTAGCATTTATGAGTTTGTACTACATTAAATGCTTCCTTTTTCGTTTTAAATGTGTTGAAAAAGAAGCTGCTCTAAAAGCCATAAATGTAGCTTTTCCTCTCTTTGGTAGCATAGTTTGATGCAAATAAATGTGTACATTAATTTTTTTTAGACGTTTGTTTTATTTTATTTTATTTATTTATTTATTGTGTATTCATATTTCCTTATCACTTAAAAAAAATAGTCCGAAAAACCTCATATCACCATCACTCACATTAAAATCTTATACCATCAGTGACTCAAAAAGGGGTGTTAGGTGTCACCCTTTATCCTATTCCCTGTTTTAAACATACACTGGTGGACAATAGCTAAGGAAAAGTAAGTGTGATTTGATACCAAGTGAAATAAACTAATTCCAGAACTCTAGAATATTGCAATGACGATAATTTATTGTGCTCTGAAATCCAAAAGGCGTTGAAAAGTATTAAAAGGACGAAACGGCCATTTTGTGCTTAATACGTAAAAGTGAATAAATGTAATTACCGCCCCCAGGCGTTTCGGCGTAAGATGTCAATATGGGATATGGCTACCATGAAAAGCCATGCAAGCTTCCAGACGTCATGTGATGCTTTACACTACATTATCCAACAGCTGTTGGGGTAATTTTTCCCACTCTTCTGTCCGTCCCGGATAAGGCTGTCCTTGCTTATTGGATGGCGTTGTCAACCGGTAAGACTGCCCTCCAAAGCATCCCAAACATTTTCAATATGATTGAGATCTATAGAACGTTATGGCCATCCGATGGGTTGAATATTTTGAGTGAGCGAGACACTCCTGGAAGGTGATTGTAAAGTTGCCGTCTATGAAAACGAATTTATCGCCCACAGCGCCACAGAACACGTCAACGCCGTCATAGTCTTGTTTGGAAGCACACGAGCGACGTACGACTATTGATCATAAGCCTACCCATACCATGACACAATTTGTAGGATACTAGTCCTTTTCTTTTATGTTTGCCGGCTTATATGCTGTACCACTCTCATGCCAGGTTAATTTACTTCCCCAATTAGCCGACAGACTGAACCTGCTTTCAGAGAATAGTACACAAGCCCAGTCGACTTCTCTCCAATTGCGATGCTGAAGACATAGCACTCGCTCGAAACAATCTTGTCGCTGACATCAAACTCCCTGGCAACATCTAAATTTTTCTGCCCTTCTTTGATGTTGCCAACCACACGGTCACCCATAAAATCATCTAAGCGATGTCGGAAAGACATACCGAAAAATACAAGTTAGTCAATTGATTCTTTTCCGTCACACTTTGCTTTTGAACAACAATGGTCATCACGCGCCCAATTCTTTATATCGTTTAGCAGTGCTATCTCGTGACCAATAACGTCGTGAGTCCAAAATTTGCATATTCACAACACGTCTTACTGTGTCCCGAACATATGCTAATTTCCGTATTTCCTTGCCTTTCATTTTGTGGTTGCTAATGCTGCTATTGCCATCCATCCTTAGCAATTATCCCTCAGTGTACAGGCATCTTACCAATCCAAATCTGGTAATTTATTCCGTTAGAAATGTTTCAACACCCCCGCCTCCCCCACCAACACACACGAGCTAATTCTGATTGCACTAATGCATGCGATTTTTATATTTTACTGTCTTAGAAAGTGTGATCATGTAATAAAGGAATTACCTGAAAGGCATTACGCTGGAATACCTGATGCGAGAAAAAATATTCGATAGCATTTTTCCTGCCGAATCAATTTTTGCTTAGAAGGCGAAGTTATACCCTGCGTCCATAAGACGCAAGATGATTTTAGAACACATTTTGGAATAAAAATTGTGCGACTATGGATCTAGAAATACGCCACGACAAGCACCTTGGAAACAAAATTTTTAACTACTACCGTAAACGCGGGATACTTTGGGCCCTGATTTTGGAACGTTTCTCATTCTTTCTCAATAATATTATAATTATTCACATTTTCAAGCTGTGGAAACTTGTTTTACGCATCTAGAGATCTCCGAATTTAATTTTTGAATAGTGGTCAGTTTGTTTCCAAGTATTGTTACCCTTAATTATTGTTTCTTATTTGGGTCCATGTTATCCTTGCGTTTAGTTTACTTTGCCCCAAAGTGGTTTTCCCTATTTAAAATCATTGTAGAACCAACTAGAGCCAAAGAAAGACGTATGCTCATAGGGAAAAATATTTATTTGAAAGAAACATTTTACAAGAAGTTTGAGTCACACATATTTCTTTTTAGGAAAATTATTATTTTTTTTTTTTTTAATGTGTGTGCATTCCTAGTTATTATCTCATAAATTACCGACGGAGAACAGTCATCTTTTCATAAGTTTTGGAGGTTAAATAACTTTATTATGATTGCACCATTCGTAAAACAAAGGATTCTAAGGATCACTTCCAAAACCTTTTGGTGCATTCCATGCTCTCAACATTCGCTCCTTCTTCTCTGGCATGAACAGCTATTTTAGGAAAACCTGAACACATTCCATTCTACGATAATAAAATTCCGTAAACTTTCCAACAAATTTAACAGTATTTGTAAGAAGTAGATGCAACTGGGTAAACCTTTTTCTAATCCTCCTGCAATTTTTAATACCTCTTCATCTTCCATAATGAAAGCCATGTAGCTGAGCCCTGATGAATTTAGTCTGCAATCTCTCTCTTTATCCGTTGCCGAGAATTCCTGATTTTTTCTTGTGTTTTTCTTGTTTAAAGTCTTAATTTTAGCTGCTCTTTACTTTTTCAAATCTCTCTAGCGGATTTTTTCAAGTTTTATGCTGGGACAAAGTAGGTCATATTTTTTAGGTTTAAGAGTTATGTTGTCATCGTTAATTTTTTTAAAAACAGAAATGAGAAGTAGAACTATACTACGGCATCGTGTATTCAATATTGCTCATAAATAGGTACTTAAAAAACTCTTAGCTGATGTAGAACTACTTCTACATGGAGAAGTTTGAGAGGTTATGAAGGCATATGTTAGCACAAAGGATGCAGAATCACTAGTGTTGCTTCTTGAGCAGAGCTATAGAACCTCTTGGTATACATAATTGAGTGCTTGGAGATGCTCTCTTGTGGAATCTGTAAAAATATGTTGAAAAAATTGCGCCCTGAAGGTTGACAGAGAACGTTGTATCTGTTTCTCCATTTGGGCCAAAGAAGGACACCAGGGCCAAAGTAGTCCGCGTTTACGGTACTCGTTTCATAAAAATTTGAGCTCGTGGAAATAGCAGTCTTCTGAATTTACATTAAGTAATTTTAGAAAACAGTGTTGATCCTCATTATTGGAAATAATCATATGTTATGTTAGCACTGTCAAAAATAGACTTTTTAAACAGATAATGAAACAGGTATAAAATTCGAACCATTTTCTAAAGCTAACTTGTGTTTAAAAATTCAAACTACTTTTATTTATTATATTTGAACTCCAATCTCTCCAGAAGCATCAAAATCCAACATAATTAAATATTGACTTCGGGAATGTGCTTTCATTCCTTAAGCATCACTGAAGGACTAAGTTCTTTCACCGTACCTATCTAACCCTCACTTTGTTTTGTATAAAAGTGGTGCCCAACCTTTCTTCACCCGAGGGCATTACCGAATACTTAGATCAGGGCTTCCCAAACTGTGGTCCGCGGACCCCTTAGGGGTCCGCCGAGCTTTAGTAAGGGGTTCGCCGCAAACTTCGGGGGAAAATAGCTTTTAAAACGTTAAATGATGTTTAAATTTTGCTTTTGCATTTGAAAACTAGAATTTTCACCATTAAAGTATGGAATTGTCTTTTGAGTAGTACTTACAACATCTCGAGCAGTGGTGCCATCGTTAAATTTTCAGTGCTAGAACGCCAAATTGAAATACTTGAATCGAGGGCGCCCATGTAGGGGGGGAGGGTTCATGGAGCAGACTGTACCATTGAAATTTTTAGGGGGAGGGGATGTTTTGAGGGGTAATTTTCTTTTTTTTTTTTTTTTTTTTGGCGGACGCTTGGTTTTGGGGGCTTTGTGATATTTAGGGGGGTGCGCAATTGCTCTTAGGTGGGTGGGCACCCCCTGCTTAAATTCTTAGTCGTAACCAGTAATTCAATGTTTTGGCGAATTGTTTTCAATTCCAAAGAAACTTTTAATTTTTTTTTTTTTTACCGAATGAAATATACGGCTTTTTCTTCTTTTTTTTATGACAATGATTTTCGAATGTCCCACGGGATTTTTTTTTCCTTTCGTTAGACGGATGGGATAGCTAATTAATCGGAATTCGCTTCGCACGCATACTACTGGGTTACGGAAGCGTGGTTGCTGGGCGAGTTTGGCAATAACCAATAGAGTTGCGTAATTATTTTACATTGGAAAGGTACTATTTGATGTCTTTTTTATTTATTTGGCGAATGATTTTAAATTGCAGAAGAAATTGCTTCACTAGATTGAGTTTTAAAGCAACTGTAAATCTAATTTAATGTTTTGGTGAACAGTTTTCAATGCAAAAGAAACTTTAATAGGTTTTTTAAAAAGGTGTGTACGCATTTTAGTTTTAAAGAAAAATGATCATTTCACATCAGGGCTGGGGCGTCAATTTTTTTTTAATTCAACGGACTTCCTTTAAATTTTTAGCACGGGCATCGCTGTGCGGGTACTGCTAGTGTTTTATAAACAAATGTGCTGACTTTAAACTGGATAAGTACAACTTTTTTATATATTTGTTTTCATAATGGCAAGTAGCTAGTCAATCATTTTAATCATTTATAACTTCATATTTGATTGGCAAATGTACTAAATCGCAATTAGTTAAGCTTACCCGCTTTGAGTCCCCTGGTAGGGCAAATCGGGTTTTTCAAGTGTTTGTGATGTTTGATAATAGAAAAATATTGGGTTTGAAATAATACAAAAATCACTTTTTATTTTTAATATAAAGTTATATATTCAATAGCTCTGCTAGGAAATAAAACCGAAATTGTTGCAAAAAAAATCCAAAAACTACAATTTTCGAGCGTTCTTCGAAAACCTACCCGCTTTGGGCCACTCTCCCCTATACGAATAACCACTTTGTGTTTTCCTTTCATTTTTTCCTTTTAAATATGAAAGTTATTAAATGTAATGGCACCAAAGCGCGTTGCCTCATGTAAAACTCTAAACCAAGTGAAGATGGTAAAAAAAGAGAATGCTTCTAACAATTAAAGAAATATTTTATGCATCGTGACAGCATTTTGTGTGTGTTGAATAACACATTTTTTTCCCTCTTAAATACAATATAAATTTTGTTCTTCATGTAGGAAACGGTAATATACAGTAAAAGGAATAGTTTAAGACTGCTTGAGGCGTATTAACAAAGGTTTAAAAGAATAGTGTACGATTATCAAAAAGTCGTATTGATATTGTGCATTCATGAGGAGAAGACACTTCGGAACGCCTTCCCGAAAGCATAGCTAATTTTAGCGCGGGGGTGATCGCTACCGCTTGCAATTGAGACAACCCTAACTTTGGCGGGCATTTAAATTTGCGAAAATGTCTTTGTTTTCTTTCCTTTCGTTTCTCGCTTCGCGTAATAAATTGTTGTCTACGGGGAATCTTTACCTTTTAAATTGAAAATTTCAGAACTAGAAATATTGCATTTACAAAAAAAAAAGTGAGGTATTTTGTTTTCCGAAAGAAACATTTCTATTAAGGAAAAGCTTTCTTAATTTTGAACGATATCCTTTTAAACACTAACGTCCTATATTCGAAATTGCAAGTGCGCTGATGAAAAAAAAAGGGGGAGGGGGACAGGAAAGTTTCATTGCCACACAGACTGTGGCATTGAAATGCTTAAGGGTTGCGTTCTTTTTGAAGACTTAGTATATCTCTCTCCATCTCCCTCTCTCTTTTCTTGAGGGGAAGGTGACTCATCAGCTCTTAGGGGTCCGGTCTTTGATGCATCTGTATGGATTGTACGAAATTTGAGATCATATAAAGTGGGTATACAGTCAGTAGATCTACAGTAGCAATTACTTTTAAAAAATGCTGAAAACATTATTCAAACAAAAGTTGCCCCCTCCCCCCCCCCCCAAAAAAAAAAAAAAAAAAAAAAAACCTGGTTGAAGCAAAGGCAGGGACTGGCCAATTGTTCCAGAAAGGATTCACATGTGAGAAATAAAAGTAAATAAGAAAACAATAAAAAATAATCTGAAATATATTAATGTAATTGACTATTAAAATCAAGATTATTTATCTAAGTATTGCATGAATGTTAATGTTTAGAAATATGTAATAATTTTCGGTGCGTTATAAAAAATGTCTTTGGTTGGAATACTGTTTTAAAATTAAAGGTTCATCGGTAGGGCCATCTTAAGAGATGACAACTACCCCCAGGGCAAGTATTTTCCAGCGCTGGGGGAGGGGTAACCAACTTCGTTTCTGGAGGGGGAGAACGAAGACTTCAGTACACAGTAGCTCAACGTCCACACGGATTGTCCATAAAGGATGTTACACTTCACCTTACCCTCTCCCCTTGTCACATCTCAAGCAATGTTCGATGAACATGTTGCTATAACGAACACTTTTATTTGGACTAAAATGTGTGAAGTCACATTTCTTGTAATCCCCTCCTTCCCCCTTGAGATTAACTGTCAGAAGTTCATGAACCCCGAACCCTCTCTCCCTACCCCTTTCATGGGTGACATCATTTGTAAACTTGTAAACGGCTCCTTAGGTTTGCTTTAAGTCACCAAAATCGCACTAACAATTGTTTTAAGAGAAAAGACCGGCTCCCCCTGGATAGCGCTATTCATGACTTTTTTTTCGATCATGTATGTTTTTAACAAAGAATCATATCGCACCCGGCAGGGAAAGTGACACAATTCAAAATTTGGGAAAACCGTACCGGCTATTGATTTAAAATCTAAATTTAATGCTCTTTCTCGACACAAAAATCACAAAGTTAGCTCGCCTAAATGGTGCGGGGGGGGGGTGCAATGTGCGATATGTTGAACAACTGAATTAGTTGACTATAGCAAAGTTTCTTGCTAAAAATTACGCCTTTTACATTCAGAGTCAAGGACGAATCCAGAGACTGTTCAAGGAGAGGGCGATTGATTTCACACCCTTACCCTTTTATAAATTCGCAAACCTCTACCCCCCTTCCAAACACCATGAAAGATCGTCACATTTCAGTTATTTTAGGAGGGGGGACTTCCTTTTCTACAAAATTGCGGAGGGGTGTACCAAACCCCATCCCTTACCTTAACGCCATCAAAGGTGTCCAATAATAAAAACTCTAATAAATTTCTTTTTTTTGGGGGGGGAGGGGACTTAATTTTCGAAACTTTCCTGAGAAGAGCCCTTGAACCATAACCCTATTTAATATCACTAAAATCGTCTAAAATTGAGTTTTTGGAACTTTGAAATACTTCCTATATAAAGTTCGGATTCCTATCACTAAAGTGTTAAGGTTTGTGCTACAATTTCATTTTCCAGACAGAAAGAGCTTCGTAAAACTATTGAAGATAGGTTAAAGTAATTTCCAACTTCAGTATCAAAAATATGCGGTGGAAGAGTTCTGCATCTCGACTCAAGGAAGGAGCGATCGCCCCTCCCTTGTATCCGTCCTTGTTCGGAGCTGTATTAGAATACGGGCAACAAACTTTTGCCTATTTTATGATCCTTACACGTAACGCTGTTCCGTAAAAGTACTGGAAGAACTGAATTACTTTTAGAGTAATCGAAAAAAACTTGGAAAAAAAACATATACTTTTTTTCTTTTTTTACAAAAATAAATAGGTCAAAACAGCAACATCAAACGTTGTTTCAGGCACTTATTCGACTCTTCTGTCGATAATCATATTGGCATGTGAAAAGCTTTAATTTTTGTTTTGTTCTTTTTTTCATTTCTGAAGAACAAAAGCCATATTGAAAAAAAAAATAGTACTAAAGTATTGAAATGTGTCACACAAAGTGCAGCTTACCTACTGTGGCTTCCAAAATTGTTGGTACGATTTAAATGCGAGTGGTTAAAAATGAAGCGCCTAGAAATTGAAATAGTAGTTCAATACTTTTTCATACTGTCTCTACATGATTACATCAACCCAACATTTTTTTACAAAATATTGACTGTTTGAAATAGGCCAAAAATGAGATAACAGAGAAATATTTTCAAAAAAATTCGAAATTAAAGTCGTTTGTCATTTTCTTTGTTTATTATTTTTTCAATGCAGTGATATTTAAAAAAATCGTTTAGTATTAATTTTTGCTTGTTTACTTCACAAATTCTACGTAATTATTTTCAAAATGGCTCGAATTCGCAAAGTAACAACAAACGCAATTCGAAAATGTATTAATTCTTCATTATATTCGAAGTAAAACAGATCGAAATATTGCAAAAGTAGTTCATTTATTCCATACTACTGTGTAATACTTAAAAAAACACTTTAAAGAAGAAAATTGCATCGAAAATAAGGTGATAAATGGTTGACCAACAAAGTTAACAAAATGCGATTAGAGATTTACAATTAGAAAATGCGTGAAAAA
This sequence comes from Uloborus diversus, assembly GCF_026930045.1. Lineage (NCBI taxonomy): Eukaryota > Metazoa > Arthropoda > Arachnida > Araneae > Uloboridae > Uloborus > Uloborus diversus. Next base: position 214,843,493 of record NC_072731.1, on the reverse strand, counting down.
CCCACGTTTGAGTTCTGTGAAAGTTTCAGCGTAATAGAATGAAACATTTTCGTTCCAATTTCACCCGTAACTGTTCACCGTGTTTGCAGAAAATTTTTAGTTAGTGTGAAAAACAGAAAGTTTAGGATTTCCTTTGCAAAATCAATGTTAAATTAACCCGAAATGTATAGATATACACTGCAAATCTTAAAATACTTTTAAGTCGAACAATTGTCTTTGTAGCACACCTTTTTTTCGAGAGAGAAGGTGGGAGATGATTTCTTAGAAAATTATAGAACACTTATCTTCTTCCAGTGCGATAACGATGGCCAACTGGCAACCTTTCTCAGTGTTGGTCTGAAGCCTCATCCCCAAAAGACGCATATGGAATCTTCCGATACCACGTGTTGGGGGCGTGGCCAAGTCTCAACTGTTAAAAACGGACAATACCATTTTCTATAACGCGAAATTTTAACTTTCGCCAAGAGTCTGGGACTTAGAACGACTCCACTGTACTTATATTTGTTGCAGGGACGAAAAAAAGCTTTAATGCCCAGTAATTTAATCATTCACAAAAAAAATATTTCGCGAGATAACAAAAAAAAAAGAAAAGGCTATCTCACTTTCTCCAACTTTAAAAATAATTAGAAATTTGTCCGGATTTCGTAAATCTTCTTGATGAACTTCCAAGATAATTGCGTAAGCAACGCATTGAAAACGGACAAGAAAAATTAAGTATTCCTCCTGCAATATCTCAAAAACATTTCAATAATGCCTACTGCTCACATGCGTAATATGTTACATTCCCCCCCCCCTACCCCCACCTACTTTCGAAGACTTAGAAAAAAATTTAGCAGTTAAACTTCTTCAAATGTGTCTTTATGTTGCATTTTATATTTCCAAAATAGCTCGTTTTATGAAATATAGATGCGTTAACGTCAAAATGATTTAGCATCAAGATAAGCACTTACCTGGGGATTGTACGGCATTTATCAGCGAAAGTACCCATCATAAAAACTGAAATGTACATCAAAAGAAAATATGAACAATACATGAACTTGTGTTTATTAGCTTTTTTGACGTGAACCCCAAGAATTATTTAGGTATAAATAACTCGTAATGGTTATGGGGTAGTTTAAAGGAGGGGAATTTATTGCAGCAAAAAGCAGAAATGCTTCAGGCCAGCCATCACATTTTAAAGAGCAGTTGTATAAACTCAGGTCCTTCCCGTTTTAAAATTGGGCAATATAACCCTCTCGTAAGCAATAAGAAATTCAAAACGGGCAACGTGAGTTAGATTAACGTAAGTATGAGCCACCAGCTACCCATTAAAACATACTGTCGATTAATAATAAATATTTTAAGATCCAACGGAATGTACCGTAGATATTTTTTGCATGTGAATTGCACGGGCCTAATTCGAATACATAATACCTTTGACTACAATAATCCTCATATAAATACTGTTCGTTTTCCTAAGCCAAGATTTAGCGCCAATTTGTGCATGCGTCAGGTCTGCTGTGATTTTATCAAAATAGGGAGGGAAACCCGGAAGTAAAAGGTGCAAAATAACATGTTCAAAAACAGCAAGTGAGAGCGGTAAGTGCTTATCCTCAACCTATCACCCCTTTTTAAAATGGAATCTGTTCTGAGTGGTAGTCTTCGCTTTCGAGAATGGACAGTAATAGCCGATGATCGAGTAACAATGAAACTCGCGCTACGGCATGTTAACTTGATAATATGTTTTGGTAATGTTTAACATGCAGGGAAAGGCTTTATTGTGACAAGGCTGAACTCGATCCGATAACTTAACTGTTTTACTGGTAAGACTGTGTCATTTCAGGGGGATCAAGAAACGAAAAAATGGTCAACAATGAACGCTACTTACTGGAGTTTAGGGTTAATCCACTGGAGTTAGGGTTACAATTCCAACTATAAAAATATCACCCAACAGGCAATTGCTTCGTTCAAATGTAGAAAAGTAGAAGCAATTTTCACTCGTCATACCTTGCCGGGCGACGTTCTAGTAATCAAGAGTCTAGTCCACTTCGCGATTGTTGGCGTTTATTTACAAACGAAGCTACTTCAAAACTAAATGAAAATAAGGAAAACAGTTTTTCAAATCAAGCATTGAAGAAGAAAGTTTTATTCGTGAAGAGTTCTTGAATCTCTGCATATCAAAAAAAAGTAACGTCAACGAAAATAAAAGGATGTCTGTGGCGGGTCAACGCCCAGGAGACCCTATAGCACCCACAGTCTTGAAAGTTTGTGCAAAATTACTTCTAGCTCTGGGGATTTGCACCTGTCTGTTTTATATTTTCAATTCGAGTTAGTTTTTTTTTTTTTTTTTTTTGTAATCAATTTTTAAGTTGAAATTTCACGTAAATTACCTATTAAAGGGATGAAAGATTTCCCACACCCCTGAACATTCTATGTCGTTCGAAAGAGATTTTTTCTCAGCAACAAATAAAGCTTGTTCCACTTTACTCAATTAATTAGGACAACAAATACAAGGGTTTCTATTTTAGCGAAGAGTCCAAGGCTCAACTCAATTCAAGCCCAGAGCTAAAGAGCAAAATTAATTACTAGAGACCAAAGAGAGAATTTGAAAGCGACTTTTCAAACGTACAAAACTGCCGCTTTACAATGCTCTTAGGGTGCCCTTAGCACCCATAGCTGAACAAGTTGTTACAAGTTAGTTTGGAATCCGGGAATGGGATGCTCTTCTAAGAGCATTTTTTTTTTTTTTTTTTTTTTAATGTTTTGGTTATGCATATTTCTATCGAGTTCTTTTCGTTTTTGTTTTCGTGTGGGAGCGGGATTGTTTGCTATTCATGAGCTCTTGAATTAAATTATATTTCCTACATGAAGGAGATGGGATTTTAATATTGTTCAGAACAGAACTGGTGACCTGTTTTTTAATGTAATGCTTTCTAATAGACAATTTAAATCTTTGCGAATCAAATGAGATTGCGAAGCAATCTTCGGGGACTGGTGAGCGTCAACGAGCAGGGGGCGGATCCTCCTAGTATTGTAAAAAATATTGGAGTGTTAAACAGAAGACCAAGCAAAAGTAGAAAATTGAGCATTAGTCAACAAAATAAAACACAAAATCTTTAAATGCATGTAATGCATAAAAGTTTAAAATGGTCAACTGTTTAACACTCTTCCTTATCTTTGTTAAACTCATTTACTTTCGCTGTAATTCTTACAGGTGTTTGAAATTCAAGCACAAGTGCTCAGCAAGGTATTCAGTTCAATTTCCCCAAAATACTGCGCATTTTAATGAACACGAATTTCATGAAAGAGTAACATTCTATAAAAATAACATCGAAATAAGGTGTGTATTAAGAATTCTTGCTTCTAATAAGGGGGGAAAATAAATCTTCTTTGAAGCCTTAAAGAGTCTTTTTCAGTTCAAAAGATGCTTTAATTCAAAGATATTTTAGTCTTTTATTATTCTTTTTGAAAAGGGAAACTTTAGAAAATGTTAAAAAGTGCTTTTTACGTTTAAGAAGCTTAATTAAGAACAATCGTAATTTCGTCTTTTTCAACGCAAACAAAAAAATGCAGAAAGGTTCTGAATAAATAAGAAATTATTTTGGTATTCAAAAAGGGTAGCATTTTTAAAGATCGTAGGATATTACTCAACTTTTTAGGAACTAAATTTTCTCGTCAACTAAAATTAAATAAATCAAATTTTTAAAAAAGGAAGTGTGATTTTAAGTACGAAATGGTCAGGAAAAGCACTTTCAACAAGCCAGGCATTTGCGCATACATTGGCACTTTTAATTTAATGTTGACATTTTTGAACAAAAGGAACCATTCAAAATATGTAAAATCAACTTTCTAAATGTTTCCTTGTACTTAAAAAATGATTGTACGTGTTGCGGTTGTGATTATACCGTGGCACCCGAAACATATACATTGTACAAGTCATTATTTTTTAAGCATACATATTTTTTCTAAAGTTGATAACTTCTTATTATGACACATAATGTACATTCGAATATATCATAATTAAAAGCCGAAGTTTATAATTCTGTGAATAAATTACAAATACATATGTGTAAAAATGTTAAACTTGCCCAAATGACTTGAGCAATAGACATTTCTGTACCTCAGAGTCAGACTGACGTAAGTCCTAAAATTGCGATTTTCCGTTTGTTAGCGCATTGTGTCGATGCGGAAGCCTATTCCGCATCGAGCCATGTGAACGTAATTCTAAAAAGAAAAAAATCCTTTTTAATTTTTTACCAGGGTTAAAAGAGCGCGTGCCCTGCCTTTGCATGCGCCGGAAAAAGTTTTCCTTTCTCCTGTAAAATTATCACTGACTTTCGTCCTTCTGGCTCTGAGGTACAAATTTTACCCTCACCGTAGAATATGAAGAATCATATGACGTAACAACAAATTAAAACACACACACATTTTAAGCAGTGCGGCAATAGAACAGATGCAATGATGGGATTCAGCCGGTACCACCGGTTCGCGCGAACCGTTTTTAAAACATTCTGAAAGCATTCCGTTCCAGTTCTTAAAATTTTTGAAGCTCCGCAAATCCGTACATAAAGACAGAAGAACTTATTCAGCAGTTTTCTGAAGTTTTCAAATTCGAAATTGATGTAAACGAGTATGAATACTTTATTGAAAACGTTTTAGAAAATTAAGAAAGTTATGTCGCCCCTAAATGTGTCCAGAAAGCCAGAAATATTCTCAAAACCATCGCTCTAAGTTCTGCTAAAGTTGAAATAAGCTTCAGGCTTATGAATACAATTTGTTAAGAGCAAAAAAAAAAAAAAAAAAAAAAAATTGATTGTCGAAAATATTTTAAACATTATGATGATTTACTAACTTAGTTTGATTACCACAAAACATTGGAACCCGGAGCCAGAAGTAACAGAATTACTAAGCAATAACAGTTACATGGCGGATGATCCCCGAGTTACAGAGGAAGCTAAAAAACAATAAAACGTTGGTTAGAAATACTGAAAAAAAGTTATTTATTTTTAGTTGATTTTAATGAACTTGGACAATGACTATTTATTTATTTATTTTTAAATGCTTCCTTGTTATGTGTTTAATATTTTATTGCTACCCCTCCCCTTTCCATAAAATATCTAAAAAAATTCAAACGTACCGGTTTTGAATCCCATCACTGAACCAATCACTAGCTACCAATCACAAATCTTATAAACGCGAAACTTCCGAACAAAAAACTATCATGGCGATATATTTTTAAACATATGAAATTCAGTCCCAAATTTTTGTTTTCCAAGATCAAAGTTATTTTTCAAAACTCTCTTGGCAGCTACATTTTCTCCCAAAGGAAATACAGTGCCATGAAAGTTTCGGATATTAAAACGACAAAATGAATAGTGTCATTCGTTATTTAGATTTCAGACCGTGATGCCACACAAAATGTCATAATTTAAAGTTTGCTAAAAAGATGCATGCGACACGATCTTTGACATTTTCAAAGTTTCAGTGTTTACACAAAGCAGTATGCTTTTAATCTGGAGAATGTATTTTGAAAATGGTCTCCGGAAGAAGATTGGCGTTTCAAAAGATGGAGAAGGATTCGAAAACTAGATGAAGAACATTGTTTATGGTTAAGTTGAAGTGAAGCCTTTCAAAATGTTTGGAATATATTGTCAACCTAATATGATTCTCGGATCATAAATGTAATCACTTTTATTTGGGTTCATAGCTAACATGAGATGTGGAAGTGAGATACGTAATTAGAACGGGGATTTTTGCAACGAAACTCAATACACCATTTAAAAATTTAATTCAACCATTTAATTTATTTAACCGCCATTTAATTAATTTAAAATATTGAAAAAGGATGTATTTGAGGCTGAAAATAGCTGTACGTTTAATAGGATCTGGTGGGGTAAAGTGGTCATAAAATACAGGTTTTACAACTTAGGTAAATGATAAATACAGGAATTTTCCTGTACAACTTTTTTTTTTTTTGTCCTTTTACATTGCATTAATAAAGAACACGCTGCACTGAATTTTCGAACAAAAAATTGATTTCAATTGCTTACTGGCATTTTCGTTTTCATGTGTGTTAATGACCTTGGGTGTGGTAAAGTGCTCATAGTTTTAAAAAAATCTAAAGTCATAAATAACCGTTATTTTTTAATGCTCAGGACACCTAGTTTTTAAAGGAATTTTATTTTAAAAAATTGCAAATTTTTGATGGTCAACTATGGTCAAAAGTTGGTTCACCGAGAAATTTCATCATATTTCATTCCTGGATTTCATCAGTATCATCAGGAAGGGTGGGATAATTTGCAATGTTTTATTTCTTTATCAGTATATTAAAGATAGCTCCTGAATAATGTCTAAAATGGATTTACTTATAAGCTAAACAAGTTAGTTATAGCTTAGGGACCACCCTGTGGGGGCTCCTAACTCCTGAAAAACTGGTTGATTCGTTCCTAAAAAAAGGAAAAGTTTGAAAAAAAAAAAAACACTTCGTTTCAAGTGCTTGAAAACGTTCAACATTTGGGAAAATGTAGATGCAAATCTTGAATTTTTAAATTTCTAACGAATGTGAGGGGAAGGGAGGGGGACACCAAATTGTGCCAAATTCAGCTTCTTGCTACACCCGGCATCAAAAATGGACAAATCATGGTTCTCAAGTTTTTGTAACATATTGCTTGAGATAAATTTTTGTGTGACTCACATATTTCTTTCTTTCTAATTATTTGATTCCAAATTCAGAGTTTTGGAAGTTCTTCATTGTTAGCTTTTATTTTACTTCTACCGCATACTGTTAATCTGTTTATCACAAGAAAAAAAATATTGCACTAGGGTAACGGCACCAGTAACAGACAGTCGTAAGTTTGGATTTTGATAATAAGAATTTTAGGCGGATAAAACTGATGTTGCTGTAGCTCATGAATACGGTGCAACCATCTGGTGTTATCATGGTGAAATTTATGAGCCAGTTGGTATTTGCAAGCAGTGGTGGAAAGTTATGAACAACTACCACGAGGTCAGCTGGTGCTTCATGTTCATTTAAATTTAATAAAGAATTAGTTCTAAAAATAAAGAACTTTTGCACGTTTTGAAGAGAAAATGTAAATTCTGTCCATTACTCATTTTTTCCTCATCCTGTTACTGGGTATCATCAGAATTATCGGTGTCTGTTACTGGGGGGTTGGACCTTTTTTCAAAATTGAGCAAATAAAAATAGAATTAACTAATTCAGAGGGTCCAAAAGCAACCAAACGTTAGATGAGATGTAGGTGCATGAGAAAAAAATAGTTTTAAAAGTCTAAATACATTAAAATGCTCAAAAAAAAAAAGAGTTAACCTGAGATTAGCGCATCCAGGGATCTCCCCCCCCCCCTTCGGGTTTGGAACAGGGTCATAAAAACCTCTCCGACCTGTGTTGAGCATGTGTTGAGTTCGTCCCTTCCAAATCAAAACCGTGGATCCGTGCTTGCGGATTTACCATGTCACAAATATTGCAATTGCGAGAGAACCAACGACCTAAGGTCCCGAAGGGAATCCAAAATGTCACATGGGAAATATTTTACAACTATTCTATTCACGTCTAAGTACCTCCCCCCCCCCTCAAAAAATGCATTACCAAACCTGTAAATCCGCCCTTGCTTAGAAAAGGTTCATTTTGTAACTTTGTAACTTTTAAACACGCAAATTCAATATTTTAGCTTTTTTTGAGCAATCACGAATTGCTTACTATCCTCACTTGTCCAAAGTTGGTGTTGCTCTGATCTTTCAGATCACCTTGCTTACAATTCATCTGAGTTTGATTTTATTAATATTTTTTGAGGGCTTAATTCAGGCAGATTTTACTTTTAAAAAAAAGGGGGTCTTTTGTGCAAAATTACGTTTTTTCAGGAAAATAATAATACGTTTTTTTAGGTACCAATATAGATGAATTTAAACAGTTAACCTTCATCTAAATACATAATTTCCAGATTACTAATTCCCATCATTTAAAATTGAAAAGAAATAAAAATAAATTATGTTATATGCTGTAAATCCTTATATATTATTTCTGTAGCCTGTTTTAGGTTTCTACGCGAGATTTTCCTCAATTCTTGATCGATTTCTTTGATTTACACCTTATTTTAAAGCTTATCGTGCAGGCTACTGACGAAAAATAGACCCACGGTCTAAAAATTGTTTTTTCGGGCAAAAAAAACCTGTTTTAAAGAACCAGAATGAGGTTTTTGATGAAATTTATAACTTTAACTTGCACGGTTACCAACAGAGCTGAATAGCTTGATAGGCAGAGCGTTCGACTGGTAACCAGGAGAATGCGTGTTCGGGCCCACGTCCGGACAATCTGCATCAAAAAATTAGAAAAATATCGCGCACTCCATGAACAATGAATATTAAATATGAGGGAATACATGGGGTAAAGAACGCTCTTAGCTGTTATGAAAGCTTGATGCAACACGGAGCATAATTGATACTCAATTGTAAGTTTGTTTTTTTTTAAGCTTTGGCTCCGGGAAGAAAATTAAAGCATACTGTAAGCGAAAATATAAGTATCATGTTTAAGATTTCAGACTACATTGGAATTGTTTTTTGTTCAGTAAAATATAATAAATCGTATTTTGAAATATAGATTCTTCTAATGAGTTTTTGACTCTTTGTACAAATAAAAAAAATACTACCTCAATTTAAAGGGTAATATATATATTTTTCTTCTTTTTGCAAAAAAAACAAATAGCGTGTCACATTTTTACTACAGTTGAAAAGCTACGCTTAAAAAAGAACTTAGTTCAAATTATTTTGTATTTTAACCGTGCTGTTAAATGATGAACACGTGCTGCCATCTAAGTTATAACGGTTCAAACAGCCTGCGATAACAAATTGTAAAAATTGTAACTTCGGACCAGTTTGGGCTGTCTGACATAATGGCAAATTTACAGTAATATTACGCATTACATGTGCTCATAACATACAACGGATAACACACGTAATAAAATAAATGCAGTGGGAATGCTATTTGGTGTTTCGACTCCTTTATGCAGGCTACAGTTATTATTCAGTTAAGTTGACTGCTAATCGAAGAGTGCTCTTCCCTTTTTTTTAAAGCTTTGACTCCGTCCAGACCACTGAGCATAATGTAAGCATAAAAAAAAGTATTAGATATACCTCAAGGGAATCCTTTTTGTGCAGAAAAACATTTTCATTGTACGCTGAAATGTAGATTTTTTTAATAGCAGTGTTTGAACTTTTGTACAAATGAAAAAATACTACGCCAAATTAAAGCTACGAGTTTCAACCAGTAAATCTTTAATTATTTATTCGAATACGATATAAAACATTAAAATTATTATTAACTTCATTAGTAAGAAATCATTTTCTACTCCTCTGCTTTCGGTTGAAAAAAAATACATTTTGTCTACGTTCGAAAAGTTACACTTGAAAAACGGACTCAGATCAACTGGTTTTGGTTTAGAATTTTAAGTGTTCGATTAAAAGAAAAACAAGTGGGGGCTTTTAAGCCGTACAGGTTAAAGAAGCCTGCTATGGGAAATTGTTGAATATTCAAAAATAAAAACACTTATTTTTTCAACCGAATTCATTACTTCTCTAGAATGTTTGTTTCAATCGCTACGTGAGATCTTCCTCATTCTTTAATCAAATTCAATGTTTTACGAATAATTTTAAATCGTATCGTGCTGGCTAATGACAAAACATAGACGCATGATCTTATTATATTTTTTTCGGCGAGAAACTTTTTTACTGTGTTTTATTACGCATTCCTTCAATGCATTCGAAAAGGAAGGCACAGTTGCTAGGTTTGTTGAAGCGTCGTACTTTTAATCAGAATGGCGCCAGTTCAAATCCGTGCCACTAAATATCTCTTTAATGTTTCTTTTTTTTTTCAGTCAGATGCTCACATGGGCAGAACTGTATTTGCCAAAATTATTGATTTTTTACGTGTCACTCAGCCACACTTTTAATGATATTTATATTTGCATTGAAAATACGTACAACCAAAAGGGGAGCGATGATCAAATAATCACAACGTTGTATTTAACGAGGTTTTGTTACTGATGTCTTCAAATTACATGCCTTCTCTTGTGCGCTTACTTTTTTCCGTTTACTTTTTTCGGTTTTTATTCATAATATTCTTTCTTTGAAATTTTTAAAGAGCGAAATGCCTTATGACACGATTCGAAGTACAGTGCGGAGTTCCGCACGGGTCGACTAGTAATTTTTATTACAAGTGTGCTTGTGGTTGTCGGCCATAGACTCATTATCTGTACTACTGCATCCAATCACCATTTTTTTTTATGGATACGCCTCGCATTACCTATTTTAGGAAATCACCAGTTATAATATAATTGTTGCTAATTTCTTGGCCATTTCCATCCCATTCCATTTTCAGAAACAAGAAACCCAACGAGTAGGGTCCTGCATCAATTCATGATTGGAAAATGTATAATTTGAATTTAAGACGTCAAAACTCAAATGAATACTGGATGCATATTTTTCCCCCCTTCGCTTTCTAATAACCTTGACATTAGCATTTAATCTGAACATTCAATGCACATATCTTTTCATTATTTTTTGCAATACTATTCAAAAAACTGACAATCTTTACATTTTTCACAGAATCACGAGTATAGCGTCTTGCCCACCGGTGAGATTCAAACCCACGACTTCCTCAGGTGTCATATAAGGGACTCTAGTCAGTGGCACCCCAATTTAAACTTCTTCAGAGGGGGGAAATTCTCACTTTACCGAAAAGAACTCCGAGTTTTACAGAATATGATAAAAAATGAGCATACACATATTTACTAATAACAGAACTGAAAGTCTGTCTGGTCTCTCTCAGGACCTCTGTGACGCGCATAGCGCCTAGACCGTTCGGCCGATTTTCATGAAATTTGGTACAAAATTAGTGTGTAGCATGTGAGTGCACCTCGAATCGATTTTTCGAAAATTCAATTTTGTTCTTTTTCTATTCATTCCAATTTTAAGTAAATTTTACCGAGCAAATTATCACAACGTGGACGAATAAATTACAAAATTATCATAACGTGGAACCGTAACATGGGCAAGCAAATGAATATAGGGAATTGGCGAGAATTCCTCATCCATTATTTGTAAATATACTGTCGAACCAAATGATCTTTTAATTTTTTACTACGGGCAAAGCCGTGCGTGTACCACTAGTATAACATAACGTCATACGGGAACCCCAGCTCCCAGTATTTTTTGATTGAGTTTTTTGCCAAAAGTGTGAGGAAATTGTCTTGAAGTGCTTCAGTTCTATTAGTTACTTATTATCAATCAGTTATAAGATGTTAGTTTCATCATTGCTTCTGTCCTCTATTTTTATTTTAAAAGCGAGGGAATGTCTTTGTTAAAGGAGCATGGGAACCTACCAGTTAGCTACCGGCCGCTCAACGAACGCAATCTATGAGTTAGCCTTCAGTTCTTTTTCATATCTCCATTCTTTTTTCGGCAGTAAGAAGTATTGACTGTAACTGCATCAATCGTTATTTTGTAAACAAATCAGACGCGTTTTCAAAATTTAAGTTAGCATGGCAGAAGTTGCAACTTCAGTTTCGATACCTGTAAAGAATGACACTGATGGCAATTTTGAATTCGTTAGAGAATTGGAAGTTGAAAGTTGTGACAAAGATCTTAAAATCCATCAATATACGGTGGGTGATGTAGGATGTGTCGTTTGGGATGCAGGTATTGCCTTAGCGAAATATTTAGATCACAGTAATAATGCTAATAATTCTTTCGTCAGTAAAACTGTTATTGACATCGGCTCAGGTACTGGAGTTGTTGGGCTATTTGCTGCTGCTTTAGGGTAATAGTTTATTTCTTTATTATTATAAATTTAATTGTGTTTGAGAAAAAAATCCTCACATTTTCCCTGTTAGACAATTTTTCCAGTTTTTGTATGCATAAAGCCTTTGTCGCATTTTAAAAATTGGAAAGCATTGCTCTCGGGCAAAATTACCTACTCCAAAACTCATAAGTTCGAGCATCTTAATTTCGTACTTTAAGTAATATACTTTGCATAATGTTTTAAAGCACCAGAATAAAGTAATAATACAATTTTATTAAAATTTGTAACACGTTTTTTAATAAATAAAAGGTATGATGTATATTTGAAGTCATTATTTTTTGACCCTATGTCAGAAGCAGTAATTGTCTTAATTATTGCTTTCAAATCCAGTGTTCAGTTGGTTAATTCGTCCATGAGAATAACAGCTTGCCAGTATTTTTTAGACAGGTGATTAGAAAGAAGAAACTGCATGATTTCAACTTAAGTAATAGTGCAAATGTCACAAAGTTACATGAAGGGGACACAGATTCTCCAATTTTCAAAAGTCTTAAAGTCAGGTTTGGTTATAGGTCTGAAATTAGCTACTCCCCTTGTTTTACTACTTGAACTTTGCTATGATTGTCCACAATTGCTAACATAGGCCAACCTGTGATCTTAATGCCTTGCTAAAATTTTAAATTCTGTTATCAATTTCACAGAAAAAAAAAATTTATACACATCTTGAAAGTCATAGTAAGTGTCATTCCAGGTATCTTGGAGCCAGTCCGAATAACTTCTGCGACTTTCCATATTTTTGATATTATAATATACTTTAAAATCATCAAGCAGAAATCATTTTTTATGACCTTGCCAGCAAGAATATATCGCTGGGACTTCTAGTTATTATTATTATTTCTAAGTCAAATAAACTGAAAAATTGAAAATGATGTGGGACAAAGTTATTCAGACTGCCTCAAAGATACACTGAATGACTACTGCATCTGTTTGAACTAAAACATCAGTTTGTTTATAGTTTAATGTACTTGAATTTTCTCCAGTTGGTAATGAAAAACTTTGAATGAATTTTTCAATTCAGTGTAATTTCTAAATTTTTTCAATTTCCAAACATGAAGACTTTGTGCTGCTTGTTGTTGCTTAATGCATAATAAGCAAAAACTGTTGGTCATGATTTTTTTTTTAAACTGAAATCTGGCAAATAATTATTATTATTTTTTTTTTAATGTGACCACAATCTCAATGTTAAAGAGGCAATATGTGAATCTGTTGAAGTTCCTACCAAAATTTCTCAAATCCATTTCTTAAAAATAGTTGGGGGTGGGAGATTTCAATCCATGGAACATTCACTAAAGCCTATACAGTCTGAAGTTGTTAATATCAAATTAGGATGCAAAAGTTAAGTGTCATTGCATTTTTTTTTTTGGAACAAATCTGATATACCCCCCTCTTGGCGACTTTTTCCTGTTGGCGCCAAAAAAGCGTCGCCAAGAAAACTATGTATGACGTCATATGTCATACATCGTTCTTAGCGATGCTTTTTTAGCGCCAACAGGAAAAATTCAAATTATGTCATTAATTATTTAATGAAATTAATGCATTAATTTTTTTCCGTTGTTTCTCCGGGATACGAGCCCTCATTACGAAAGTACTATGAGACCTCAGGCTCGCCAGGACCTCGCTGCCGCTCGGTCCGTTATCCCTCCGACTTTTAATATACATCACAGTCGGATATAAGTCACAGATCTCCTCCGTTCAGTATACAATAAAGTCACAGATTTTATGTGAAATTAACACCATTTTTGTGCTACAAAAATGCCAACCAGACCAAAATACAAACTACCAGAAACACACTAAAAACACAATAATTCAAAATATGTTCACTTACCTTTTTATCTTTTCTTTTACTTCCTCACGTGAGGCAGTGCACATATGTTCCGCTCTTAGGGAAATTATCCCATTTTTTATTATCATTACTTTACAAAAATATTTAAATTATGTTTGTTTTGACAAAAAAAATTCCAAAAAAAACAACCTTATTTTACTTGTATTTTGTACTCCACCCAATTAATTTCGCGAATTATTTCCAAAAACTTTACAAACATATCCTCATTTTTGTATTCACAATTTTTTTTGTATAAATAATAAGCTAAATAAAATTTAAAATCCCCTAATCTATTATATGTTGGTAGAGTACTTTTAACGTGTCTCCATGTGGATTCAATTGTGTTAGTGTGACATTTAGTTTCTGGATCTACAAAATTAAGTTTATGGTTGACTGTTAAATGCTCATACCCCTCCTCCCCCAATGTATCATATGTCCTCCAACAATCGGAGTGCACCGTCGTGCCTGGTAGTATCCACTGCTTAATTGCCAAAAATAGAGTTTCCCTACCCCTATCCCCAACAGCAACCAAAAAAGTTTTCCCCGAACCCCGTTCAACCCCCCCAAAAACCCATTGTCCCTCAACTGCATGTCCCCGATTATATTTTCTTTTCCCAAATTTAGATTCATCAACTTCAATAACTTTCCCAACCCCCCCCCCTATTTGTTCGGATTTTAATTCAATGTAATTTAATATTTCTTCATTAATATAATTTCGCCAATCGGCTAAAGTTTGTGATGAAAAAAAATATTGACTTTCAATATCAGCAGTTTTGGTCCCAATTAAAATCTCATATGTTATCAAAAAAATCTCCTCTATTTTCAACTTGCTAGAACTAAACCATGACCCACTCCTGATCGTTGCTTCTTTTCCACAAACAACACCCCCAATAACCTTTCTAGAAAAAAAAATTAACCCATCTGAACATTTTTTAGTTTTTTTAATTTTCATAACAGAATTACATCTAGAACATAACATTTCATTCTTAAGTAAACCAATTTCCCTTAAAAATTCTAAAAAAACCTCTTTATTTTCAATTAGTTTAAATATAAAAAATCTATTTAGGACTCCGGTACGTCCAAACGTTGGACGACCTGACGAAAAAGAAAAAGAAGATTCATTCAAAAATTTCAATTGATACATTTGGACAACATCACAAACCGAACTCATAATTAAAATAGAAAATTCAACTAAATTAACATTAAAAAACAACAAGAAAAAGAATACTCTAAAATAAAGTTTGAATTGAAACTTTATTTTAGAGTATTCAACTTAAAATCTCCCTAAGAGCGGAACATATGAGCACCTACCTCCTACCACACACACACGTGCAAAAAGACAGACTTCGAGAAACTACTTTCCAGCGTTCAAGTTGCAAAACCAGGGTTGCCAAGTTATCGCCTTATTGGCGATTTTCGTATCGAGCGAAAAATTAAAATCTCGCCAAGAGGAGGGCATATCAGAGGAGAGCCTTTTTTTTTGTGCTTTAGTTGCCAAAGAGTTTTGCTCAGGAGTAGATATGTACCAAGTACTTGGTAACTACTTGGTACTCGGCCAATTTGTAGAGTACTTGGTACTCGGCCAAATTTTGATCAGATACTCGGCCAATACCGAGTAGTTGCAAAAAATTGAATATTGTGGAAGACAGATATTAAAATTTATAAAAAAGCGCAAGCATATATAATATTCTGATATCATTTACAATTCAAATTTACGAGTCAAATTTAAATTTTGAGAATAATGAGGTTTAATGCTTCAGTGGCATAAATCTTTTTATTTTAACGTCCCCAAAGTTAATAAAACTTATTTATTAAAAATTGTGCAAAAAGGGTAAGTATAGAAAATATGGAATTTTTATATTAAAATGAATTTTTGCTACAAACAAAAATTAGTTATAAGAAATATAAAAATACCTTTGCTTAAAAAAATAAAAGGAAATAAAACAGCATTAAAAGCACAGTGCAGGAACACTGCAGACATGTGTTTTGGCATTGCAAGGAATTCTTTTTTCAATGCACAAAATGTGAGTTTCTTTTAGCCCCTATATGCTTAGAAATGTATTATCTAAGAAATTTGTTTTCCAAACCTTTAACATTACCTGTGGAAGACTTTGTCAACACTTTGTCATTGTTTTGTTAAAATTCACCGCAGGCATGTAAGATAATGGAATATGATTTTCTCAAAGGCAGAAAAAAATGTTTGCCCATGTTTTTGATTTTTTCTGGGGGAGGGGGTCAAAGAGGGCATACTCAATACAACCTAAACCACATATATGTAAATACATTTAATTTCTCAAAGCTAAGAGGGTGGGGGGGGGGAGCATTTGACTCCCTGAAAAATGTTTGAAATGATTTGGCTGATTAATCATTTCAATTTTGTGAGAAGAAGTAAAGTGTATCTTAGAAGTGGGCATTAATTGATTTTTTCGGAAGTATGACTGCATCAGCTTGTACTCAAACTCGCCAGTGCTCTATACCACTAAAAAAAGCGAAATATTAAGAATAAGTTGGTGCTGAGAGCATATTAAGGTAATTGAGATGTCATTGCATTATATCATCGCCTCAGACCAACAGTAGGATATCTTAAGTGTTATTACTGGGATTAGATGTCTTAATTTTGCTCTGAGGCAAAGATATATCAACTGTTTTTGATGTTTTTGATTCTGTTTACTGAATTTTAATGCTTATATTTCAAGTTATGTGTAGTACTTTTTATTTTTAATGATTTTAGTGCAGATGTTTTGTTGACAGACTTACCAGAATTTATACCTCTAATACAAAAAAATATTGAATCCAATCAAGATATTCTAAAAGGCTCAGCTTCTGCATCTGTTCTTGTGTGGGGAGAAGATGTTGATAAATATCCAACACCTGATATTATTCTTGTATCTGACTGCATCTATTATGATAAGGTACCTGCTATTTTTATTTTTTTCGTTCTCAAAAACTATCCCTTCATTTCTAACAAAAACTTGTGCTTGTTCAGGTGGAGAGGAATCGGGAAAAATTTGTAAGCTCAAAAGCATTTTAACAAAAATGGCTTGTCAACTATTTAGATATTCACTGAATCTGATATTTTTGCTGAATACCAAATATTCAGTTCAAATTCCAACTGTATGTTTGGACAAATACCAAATATTTGGTTAAAATATACTATCTCTGTTCACGGGCATGCACAGCAGGACTAGAAAAATCTTTAAAACTTTACATGTCCTACCGGGCATGTTTTTCTAAAAGGTGCATGCCCGAATAAACTTTTACATGCCCAAGTTTTTTTTAATTGTATAATAACAAAAATATTTGAGTTTGTTGTCTAGTATTAATCACACAAAAAATTAATTTCACAGCTTTATATCTGAATCAAGAATTATTTCAATACACAACATAAAAAAAAGTTTAAATAAATAGTACATAATAAGTCATTAAAATTAAAAAAACTTAATTTAAAAATTGTAATAATTACATGCCAAACTGGGAATGTAAGGGTAAAAGATTCATGCCTGATCGGAATTTTTACATGCTCCAGGCATGTTGGGCAATATAATTTTCGAGCCCTGGTGCACAGAGGGGAGAAGGGACACCTGTTGGCCCGAGCCTGTAGGGGGGCGGCCTAAATATTTTTATCATTTTCCTTCAAAATTGCCTGTTAAGTGCCTTTTAAGTTTTAACATCCTTGTTCAATTATTGTTTTTGGAAAACTTTTGTTCTGATATGATTTCTAATTTTGTTTAATGTATAATCATTTTCTGTAGTCTGTAGAATGTCTTGTACCAACTTTAGTAAATCTTGCAAGTAATAAGACAGAAGTATTGATTTCATATGAAGATAGAATAATTGGGAACAAAAAGGAACTGCTGAAACAATTTTTAGAGGTAAGGTTTAAGTTACCTGTCGTGATTGTTTTCCTCTTTAATTCCATCTACGATGTAATTGTATGAGATTCAGGATCTCAAGAAACGTGAATTTTAAAAATTATATTTTTCTTGTATTGGATTTTTTTTTAAATTACAATCCCAATTGCATAACAAATACCAACTGTTGTCCATATTTATTCTTATTTTTTAGCCTACTTTCCCAGTAAAAGTCAGAAAAAGAAGAAAAAAGCATGAAAGAAGGCTTAATGCATCTTAAAAATATCGTGAAAAAACAAAAAAAAGTCAAAAATAAATAAAATAATTAAATAAATATTGAAAAATTAAAAATTGGAAAGTAGGGTATTGAGATGGGGAAAAATGTCTGTCGGTCTGTCTGTCTGTCTGTCGGTCTGTCGGTCTGTCTGTCTGTCGGTCTGTCTGTCGGTCTGTCTGTCTGTCCCCCCCTAATAACTTTTGAATGAATAGTCCGATTCGAACAAACTTTTTTTTGTTCGAAAGATCTCGGCGAGGACACCTCATTCCCATATTTCACTTTTTGATTTGAACTATTTTTTGTTCAATTTTGAACAGTTCAAAAAAACTTAACATTAGCGCCTACGGGGAAATTCAAAGCAATTCCGAACTGTGAGGCGAATTTGCTTCAAACAAGCTTTTTAGGAAAAAGCTTTTGGTAAAAAAACTTGTATATAAGATATCTTTTTGATTTGAACAATTTTCCGTTCAATTTTGAACAGTTCAAATCCCTTAACATTAGCGCCTACGGGGAAACTGAAAGTCAATGTAGATTCCGTACTTGAAGGCGGATTTACTTCAAACAAACTTTGTTGGAAATAGCTCTTGACGACCTACTCCCGACTCCGACTCCGAGAATTTAGGGGGACCTGACACCGACTCTGACTCCTGTTCCCGACAATTAATCGAACTCCGACTCCCCGACTTCGACTCTGACTTCGTAGCTTTGGCAAACATTTATACACGGAGGACAAATGACTGACTCCGATTCTTGGATATTCGACTCCGACTCTTTTATCCCAAAATGAGATTGACTCCGACTCCGACTCCGCTGCTGTGGTTTTAACTGTGAAATAATTATTGTTGATATGATTTGTTTTTATTTTCACGCTAAAGTTTTAATTTAGGTATTTGGTTTTCGGTGAATAAACTCGAAAAATATGCGCAGACGATTTTTCTTTTTTTTTTTTTTTGACAATGAAAATTATTTCTTTAAGTTGACATTTTATTGTTTTTTTTTTATTTTGGTAAGTGCATTAATTCGTTTAAAAAATTATTTTCGGCAACAGGGGAAAAAGAAACGATTTTTTTTATATGATGTATTTATTTTAATGAACTTATTATTATTTTTTCGTTTTAAAAGCTGTTAAAAAATTTTTTTAATGGAAAGAAGTGTATTAGCTGCTTTGTTTAAAAGGTGCTGCTATTTTATTTGTTCGTTTTTTTGAAGAAAAGTAAGGAATATTTTATTCCTAGAAATCAGCTTAAAATATTAAAAAAAATATGTTTGAAAAAATTTGCGATTTTAGCTATTTTTGAGAATATTGATCAGGTACTAGAAAGTAGTATGGGTATACGGGAAAGTAGGCTCGTCTAGTTCTAGACGGAACTTCTTGTTGTTTTTGAATTAATCTCAATGTGCTTTCAATATATTATCAAATCTTAGAATCCTCTACAATGTAATCAGTCATATATGATTCTTTTTTTATTGTAGTATTGTTTAACCTTGAAATTTCTTTGTTGGTCTTTAAAACAGATAAAAAAAATCGAGTGCCTAGTAAATTTTTAAACAACAATGAAGTTGTTTCTCCAAGTATCATAGCTGTGTGCAAGTAGCTTCCTATATTGTTGCTGTTGTGCTTAGAATGTTCTTCGTAGCTTGTAACTTGATATTAAATGGTACATGTTAATAATTTGTGTTAATTTACAATTTATTTTTCTTTTTAGGAACTAAAGAAATCTTTTCAAATTCAAATAATCCATCCATCTGAACAACATCCTCATTTCCAAAGTCCTGATATCCATTTGTTGAAATGTAAACTGAAAAATGCACATGGAAATTGCTAATGATTGCAAAGTTGATCACATCAAACAGTGGGATGCGTATTAACACTCTCAATCACATTAGTTGAACTTGCATTTTTATACAAAAGTTAAATTTCATTAAAAGTGAAGCTGAGAAGGTTATGGACGAATTGAAAGGAAAACTAGTTTCTTTTTCCTTAACTAAATGAGCTTAAACTTCAGGAAATTAATTTAATATGTTCCATGCTCATTGAATAATTATAAGAATTATTCTATTTGAATTTGTGTGACATAGAATGAAATCAGTTCATTGTGAAATTTGAAATGTGATGATATCATAAATTGTGATAAAGATTAGTATAGCTTAATTTACAAAATGCAAACAATCCTTTGTTAGAAGAATGTAAGAACCCTTTGATTTTCAATTTACTTGAAAATGTGTTGAAAAATTCCAAAAAATCAAAGATGGCAGTAGATTAATCTGTAGATAAAATATATTTTAAAATAATTTTTAGTACCTATATTAATTTGATATTAATTTGTGCCATAATTGTCATAGAATAAACATTACTGCTGTGTACATTATTTTTTTTAGGTTTAAAAAAAATTATCTGGCTTTCTTTCATATTTTTTGTTGCAACTTAAACTTTTTGCCCCCTTTTGCTTACATTTGATTGAAACAACAAATACTGTGGATTTTTTGGTCGAACACAAAAATATACATAATATAATTACAGTACAAAAAATACTTTTGTAAGCAAAACATTTATCTGCATGTACTATCAGATGTTTTAAAGTAGAGTAACGTATGTTTTTAAACTTCATATTGTAACTATTTTTAAGACTATTATCTAATACTTGCACTACACTGCAAATTATTTTCTAAGTTACTCCTTCGAAAAGTGGCACACAAGAATGGATTCTGATCAGATTGCTGAATATTCAGAAAGCGGTGATTTACAAAGTCTAAAGCTGTACCCAGATTTGCACAAGCATGCAGAACAAGTGACTGCATTTACATGACTTTTGTACCACTCCTGCTCTGAATCTGTTTTTCAACACTAGATTCTAATCTAAATACAGTTTGACAGCGATGAAATATCATTGCAACTTTCGTATAAGCTAGTAATTTCATTGAACATTTTACTATATTTTTCTACTTTTTGACTGAAACATTTCTATGGTAGTTTTGAAACTTTTACTGTATGTTAACACAAATGCCAATATGTTTTGTACACTTTACATAAGTAATAACACTCCAAAGTTTAGAAGAAATCAAAAATGAAAATTCATGTTATTTATTCGATTTGCATTAAATAGGAATTAACTGCTGTGAGAAGAAAAGAGCATATTTCTTGGAAGCCTTAAATGATTGAGTGCCTTACGTACAATTTGCATGTGCCATTTTAGTGTGTCCAGAGCATCCAAAAAGAAGTGATACATCATAAAATCTAAGGTAGTAATCCAACATTTGCACATTGAAACACTAAGATTAAAGAAACTTTAATGATGAATTCAATTCGTTTCTTTGCCTTTTAAAGTGATGTCTATACTGCCATGCTAAGCACAAATTTCATATCTGCAGATGAGTACAAAATGAGAAATTGCCTTTTTAAGTTTTACACTTCATGTACTTGATTCAGATGCCACTTTTCAGAATTTTTAGAAACATTTTTCCCATTCACAAATGATTACAAAGCATTGTATTTAGGTAAATTGTTTCAAAACACCAACTAGTGCCCATAACTAATTTTGATAAAAAGGGCAGATATGACTTTTGTTCTTAGTATGGTAGTATAATAAAAGGACAAGTTATTTTAAAGTATTAGTAAATATAAATTGCTTTTTATTTTTTAAACATGACACTCAGGAGTGATTCTGTGTAATTTAAAGTATTCTGAAAGAACAGAGAAGACCAATTAACGAAAAAAAAATAGGGATACAAGGCAGAACAAATTTGTGTATGTTCTACTAATATTTTAATAGTTATTGAACTATAATATTTTAAAGAAAATTTTCAGATATGCAATTAATTTGGTATAAGTCTTCGTAAAAAGTCTTTTTGACCTTAACTAAAACTTTTAGAAATCACATTTTGTGTCAAATTCATTTTAATATGAAACAAATTAAATTTGATGTAAGGAATAATTCATTAAGTATAACAAAATTTGTAATAATATTTATTGAAAAGTGCTTTTAAATAAAAACTAGTTTTTCTATCAATCTTGGTAATGTTTTTCTTTTTAAGACTAAATATATCAGCACTTAATACAGTTACTGTAGTATAGTACTGTTATAGTATTTTTATTTCTTATTAACTTTAAATGATGGGAATAATGCAGTGTTGCCAGATTGGGGGAAATTTCCCCCTTTTGGAGAAATCTGGTGCTCTCTGGGGAAATTTTGGGAAATGGGTTTTGAGGGGAATTCTTTGGGGAAAAAAATTTTCTTGGGGAAAACCTGGGGAAAAAAACCTCGGGGGGGGGGGATTTTTTTCGTATTTAGATTTGCGTCTAGAAGTAGTAGTTACATTGTTTGTATCAAACAGCGTTGGTTTAGCTTTGCTTAACTTTATGGAATTCGCATTTCCCATTATGTGGAATATTATGCTACGGAATTTGCATTAATGTTCTGCGTGAGTTGATACGTGAAATAGGTAAAAATAAGTGCGATGAAGAATGTTCTTGGACAAATATATACAAAAATCATAGTTTAAATATACATACAGAAACAGAGTAGTAAATACAAGTAGAAAAAAAAAACCTTTGGCTATTTCTTATCTTTTGGTCAGGCGCTTATGACTAGTGGTACCCGCACGGCTTTGCCCGTAGTAGAAAATTAAAAGGTCTTTTGGTTCCCCTGCATATTTACAAATAATGCATGATGAATTTCTCACCAATTGGCTTGCCGACCTTATGGTTCTACATTATGATAGCTTGGTAATTTACTTGTCCATCTTATGATAATTTTGCTCGGGAAAATGGAATAGAAAAAGAACAAAATTGAATTCTCGAGAAATCGCTTAAAGGTGCACCCCCCATGCTACAAACTAATCCTTTGCCAAATTTCATGAAAATCGGCCGAACGGTCTAGATGCTATGCGCGTCACAGAGATCCTGAAAGACAGAGAGAGAGAGATTTTCAGCTTTATTATTAGTAAAGATAAAGAGAAAAAAAAAAGGGAAGATGGGAAGAAAAAAAATGGGGAATTTTATAAGAAAATTTGGCTATTTGGGGAAAATTTTATTTTCAAGAGACAAAAATATTAGAGGTCGATTCATTTTATGAAAATATTAGCGGAAAAATAATTTTTGAATTTGGGGAATTTTGATAGAAAACATGGCTTTTTGGCGAAAAGTTGGAAGGGAATTGGGGAAATCTGGATTTGACCATCTGGCAACACTGGAATAAAGTAATCTAGAAATTTTGTATTTACATGAAGTTTTCCAATTAAAGGTTAATCTATTTAGAAGTTTTCCTGGCAAAATATGATTTTACACCAACAAACCTGTTTTTAAGTGTAAAACTTACTAGTTAAGGCTTGAGGGGGGGGGGGAACAATGAACGCAAACAATTTGTAACCATGACGACAAAAATTAGTCTCTTCAAATAAATATTAAAAAACGAGTCTAGACTTCGTCTCATTGTTACAGTAATCTGAAAAATAAAAAGGAACATCAATTACAGCTAAGTAAAGTATTAAAAAGGAGTTTGTGGAAAGGAAAAAAAAAACAGTAAAATCACTTTTTTAATTTTGATGACAGAGTATGGAAATTTTTTCGGTGAGAGGACTCTCACCGACAAAAAAGAAATTAACTGCTCTTTTTTTCCCATCGTAATTTTGGTTCAGAAATCGCAAATTTTATTTTTTCTTATCTTTCTTTCCCTGGAGAGTATCCGAACTCTTTTCAAAATGAACACTGTACTTAAAAATCAACTTTATAAGTTCAATGAATCCATCCATAAGTTCAATGAATTAATCAGGCAATTTTTTCAGAAAGAAAGTTATAAGAATACTTATCAGGAAAGAATATATTTATTACATAAATTTTACATAATATTACAAGCAGCCTCTCATTTTTCATTTGATTTGGCTGGTCAGTTTTCTTTTTATAATTTACAAATAGTTTTAAAATGTGTCAATCTTGGAATGTCAATATATATATATTTTTAGATTAAATTACAGATATGTCAACTAAACGCTATAACAAGTCAACTTTGTTCTGTCATAGCATTTGTATTCTGACAGTGCTTTCTTTGATCCAGTGGATATCCATAGGATTTTTGATAATTAGAGGCAAAAATTACCTATCTGGTTAGAATCATATTAAAATATTCCTCCATGATATTTATATTATAAACACCATAGATCATTTTGATATCCATTCTATGTTAGAGCAACTTCGCAAACGAACCCACTTAATTGATCATCTTGAATGTTTCAGCCCTGATGCAATGCTCTTTGTTCAGAGACAATTATTTCTGCATGGAATTCTAAGACGCTGCACAATTATTGCAACTGTTAACTTCTTCAGCAGCTTTGTCACGTGTAACTTTCAGGGACATCACATTTCTTTCGGAAGACATATCAAATGGGAATTTTTAATTCCTCATCTACTCCTGGGCAAATCCTTCAGTTTCTTCAATTGCATAGGTTAACTTTTCAATCAACTGTTCATAGCTTTTGTAAGGAGGCAAGTCTAAGCGATTAAAGCAAGTGTGACTCCTAGGTAGCCATGTTTCTTTTCCTACTTTCTCTATACAGAAACGTTGTGGACCATTGCTTCCTACAGAAAAGAAAGGAAATAGATAAATATTTTGAATACTAAGCTTCTTAGCTACCAAGTTGTCATGGCAGTAATAAAACGTAGTATCAGAGCCGGATCTATGGGGGGGGGGGGGGGGGGCAAGCCGGGGCTCTTGCCCCGGGCAGCAAATTCGAGTAGTGCTTCTGGCTGGGAAAAAAAGGCTTATTCTTAAAAAAGTCTGCAAAATACTCTAAGAAATAAATATTAAAAATATGTGGCGGGGGGGGGAGGGGGGAGAGATAAAGAAAGTAATGCAAAAGTAAACTAAGATAATTTAAGTTAACAGATGTGATAAAAAAATGTGTA
Organism: Uloborus diversus; assembly: GCF_026930045.1. Taxonomy (NCBI): domain Eukaryota; kingdom Metazoa; phylum Arthropoda; class Arachnida; order Araneae; family Uloboridae; genus Uloborus; species Uloborus diversus. Next base: position 214,818,797 of record NC_072731.1, on the reverse strand, counting down.
GGAGAGATTTCATGCTTTCTCGTTTATTTTGCGGACAGTTGAAATAAACTCAGAGTCCTTTATTTTCAAAGACAGTTGCATGTTTTACAAAAGAAGTCGGTAAAACGGGCAGCGAACATCAAGCGTCTCTTTGCACAGGCCTTTTTAGGTGTTATAAAGGGGGGAGATAAATAAGCACTTTTTTGGTAGGACTGAACTGGACACGTGTACTAGCCATTCAAATAGATTCGACCTTAGTCCAATTAATTAAAAATCTATTAAATATTGATTGCTTCCTTGTTGATCAACTAGCTTCTAGCATGGGGGCCATATGGGGGGGGGGCTCAAGCCTCCCTTTAGAAGTTAGAACTTTCTTGCTTTTAGTACTGTTTTCTTTGAAAAATGTTAAAAAATTTCTTCTCCAGCCAAAAATTAATAAGGTATTAAAACTTTCAAATTTTAATGACTCTAATCTGTACTAAAATTGGTTTCCATGGCGAAAATATCTTGCTAAACCACAGGCGAAATATTTGAGCCTCCCCCCCCCTACAATTTTGCATAAAGCGCCCATGGCTTCTGGTGTAGGCACTGTGCTACCACGCATGGCGGCATATTTTAGGCGGCGGCACATTTTACGACATCAAGGTAAAGTAAAATATATGTACCTGCTCACAAAAAAAAAACCATAAAATAATTTTTCTTTCACAAATTTTCTGAAGCACCCTTTGCTGAGAAACAGGAATGAGGGTGGGGGCTGAGCCTGTTAATGTTGCATCATTTACAAGCGAATAAACATATTGCTCTCCGTCATGGCCGCAAAAGGAGGGTAGGGAGATAGTTTTGTCTCCAAATTTAAAAAAATGCTAATTTTGTTTTATAATTTTATTATTCTTCATTAGGAAAGAAAAAAATGCTATTAAAAATATTTTTGCTGACTCTTTTCTCTCTTTTGCTCTGGATAACTGCATTTTCTACAACCGAGAAAATTTTTCGAGAGAATGCCTCTTTCTTTATCTCTCCAACATCATAAAAAAATGTCTTTAATCTCGTTTTCAGTGCTTTAATTACGAAAAATTTCTGCCAGCGAGCCCCTTGGAAACTTCTCCTTCTGTCATCGAAGATTGGCTTAAATTGTGTTTTCGGAGCATTACTTCAAGAAACTAAAGGAGCCCTAACTTTTAACAAAAAAAAGCCTACAATCGCATTTTTCAGGTTTAAACTTCAAAAAATTTATAGGGATAGCCCCCAAAACTCTTCTCCCCTTAAAGTCACTATACATCGTCTAAAACTGCTTTTTTCGAACTACAATTTAAAAAAATCTCCCCCACCCCTCTTCTTTCCTGTCACAATAGGAACTACTTTACAACTGCATACTTGAAGTATAAAATTCGAAAAATTATGGGATGATGGACCCGACTCCCTTTCTCCCTTAACATTACTATAGATCATCTTAAAACTGTTATTTGAACCAAAATCTTGAAAATTTTCCTTGGACCTGCCTTTCCTGGAAATAATCGAATAAAATGTACTGTTGTATTTTGGAACCTCCAATTCAAAAAATTATAGGGATCCTCCTCTCCCCCTAACATAAAATTTATATCTGAAACTGCATTTTTTAAACTTCAATTTCAAAAAATTACTGGGAGGTAGCCCCCCTCACTCTCTTTTTCTGACTGAATATTACTCTTACGATTAATTTCATATTGCAGGTACTAAAGTCGAGTGACATGAATCTTGCTAAACCAGAAGCTGAATCTTCGTTCTCTCTCTCTCTCGGTGCATATTGAAACATGCAATTGAAACAATAAAGGGGCTGACAAAACTGCCGGGAGGTAACCCCCTGAAAACCTCTTTTTCTGACTGTATATTATTCTACGATTAAGTTCACATTACTGGTACAAAAGTTGAGTGACATGAACCCTGCTAAACCAGAAGCTGAATCTCCTCTTTTTCTGAATATTAAAACATGCGTTTGAAACAATAAAGGGGCTGCCAAATACGTCCCCCTCCCCAGTTTTATGACTTAGCGATAGCCCTGCTCACCCCTTCATTTGCTACGGAGCAACCCCCAAAAATGACTGTCCTCAGAATAAGATAAAATCCTGTAGAATTAATTCCCCTGAAAATTTCAACAGTGCAGATGATGCCATGAACCCCTTGTAGGCACCCCTTCAAGAACTACTTACCCTTTCAGAAACTATTTATATTCCTTATTCAATACACGTTAAGATTTCAAGGTGGCCCGTTTCCTTACAGCGGAAAAGTAGTGTAGTGGCAAAAACTGGCAGATTAAAAGCAAAGCAATCGTATCTGAATATTAAACTTGTTTTTGGAAGAAAGGGAATTGCGAGAGTATTTTTAATTGCAGTTTGTGCTACACTATACCTCTGTTTTAACAAAAAAAAAAATGTTCATAATAACATTTTTAGTATAAAATGAATTTTTAATCAAACTATACCACACTTTACAGTTTATTAAAACTACGAAAACGCAACTTGATAGAAAAATTTAAAGCAAGATGGATGTGTGTTAGGGGGGGGCGGCATTTTGAAGCTTTGCCCCACCTCTGAAAGTTCCTAGATCCGGCACTGCGTAGCATGTATAAAACATTACAAGAATTAAAATTCATACTAAGATTTTAAAGTTAATGCATAAAAAAAATAAGATTTTAAATAATGCATAAAAAAAAGACAATATACAGATCTGGAGAAGAAACTTGATAGAGAAAACAGCAATGCATCTTTCCTCATGCAATGAAAATTGCATTTGTAAAATTTTTACATCAATGTGTTACTTTTAACTTTTTCCAAATGCAAACATCCAAAGTTAGAGCAAAGCTAATCCGACAACATAACAATGATATGATCAGACTTTCTGTAGCTTTTACAATGCTGCCACATTAGTTTTGCCTCAACTATAGACACATCAGGACGAAAGTTTCAAGTAGTAATCTCAAAATAAATCAACTTTCAGAAGAAAAACGGACTAGTTTGTTTCCTATTTGAATACATCAGTGATTATATACAGTAGCACCTGTTAATAGCAAAGTCGAAGAGACCAAATAAAAATTTCTTTATAGATGTAATTTTGTTAAAACAAGATACAGAGTAAAATGTGAAAGGTGATTGAAGCAATTACATTACAGCCATAAATTTGCTATATATGGCTTCACTATAAATGAGTGCGACTATATACAGTTGGCTCTCTGTTTAACGATGTTCTATTTAACGACGACTTTTCATGGTCCCAGATGGCCCACTATTGTGTTAAAAGCATTCTATTTAAGGATGCTTTCTACTGAAGGACAATTTTTTGTGGTCCCTTGAAAGTCGTTAAACAGAGATCTAACTGTACATATTCTCTCTCTCTCTCTCTTTTAATTTTTCCTTTTAGTTAATGTGCTCCAAGAGCAAAATTAACTTAAGATTTTAAATCAAAACAAATTAGAAAAACAAAGTAAGAGATGTAATTGACATAGGTAGCTCCAATAAAAATACAGTTGAATTTCCATATAAAGAATTTCACATATCAAAAATTTCTATATACCGAATTTTTAGCAAATCTCTATGTTCATTGCATAGAAAAACTTTATATGCATCGAAAAAGATCTCTGTATAGGGTAGAACAACCAGTGAATGAACACCTAAGCACAATTTCATTTGTAAAAAATCCTAGCATTTTTAAATACTATTATATTCAGTTTGTAGTAGTTAAAATATTTTAATTGATCAATGCAAATATGTTTAAAATATTACAGGAACTCAAGTGATGAGGATGCAGCGCAGGGACAGCTGCGCCGATTGGCTCAACTGTTCTCCGCACTTTAGCACCTATTTACAATGATCAAATTAGCACCACAAAAATGTTACAAAAACAACTTTTACATCAAATATGCTTTTTTTCTAATGTTGCTTATGTTTTCATTTTACATATTATCTTAAAAACTTCAATTTTTTATGGCATATACTTGTCGTTTTGGCTATCTGATCAGTTTCAAGAACAGTTTAATTGAAACTTACCCATCAGTTCTGCAAAACCTCCAACCGGTACTCTACAGGTACCTGTAACAAATTGTAATAGTCTAGCTCTTTTCTCATTGTCCATTTCTCTCACAAACTGCCAGAACCATATAATTTGTTTAGCATTTCTTGTGTAATGCCTGTAAATAGTGTTTCGTTGCCAATCTTCAATGTCAATTTCTTGCATTCCACACAACATTAGCTAAAAATAAAATTTTATTATTTAGTTATAGCACAAGCCTAGAAATTACAAAATTTAGTGTAATAAATTTTAGTTTAAAAGCATAACAGGAGGAAGTGCAGTTTTTGAAAAAGCACCTTACCTATGATGTTTTGCAATTCTTTCAAGTTATTTAAATGAGGAGAAATTGAAAAACATCGATGTGGGGGCGGTAATCCAATGATTGACCAATTAAATTGAAATTATAAAGTATTTTTTTTAAACGTTTGATAATGTTTCTAAGCCTGATTAGAACATTAAATCATTGACACAGTTCAATAGATTGCGACCTCTAAACATCACAAGAAAATTACAACAGATAAATTAAAGTGTGAGAGAATTAAATTTAAAACCCATGGATAAAAACAAACAACAATGATTAAAATAATAAAAAGAGGTGAAAATTGTTTTTACTACTTTAAAAGGTGAACTTTATTTTGAAAGAAAATCATGTTTAAACTCAAATATCAAAAGAAAATGTTAGTCATATTTGAGACATTTAGTATAAAAACAAGCTCAATCCATTTTTGTTAACTTTACAGCAGAGACAAAAAAAAACATATCTTGCTCTGCCTACTAAAAGGCGTTGGTGTACAACTTCATTTTTTTTAATTGATTGTAAATAGTGTAATTATTTCCAGATTTAAAAAAAATGGCTGAGCTGATTTTCTAACAAAAAAAAAAAAAAAAAACCATAAGTGTAGTAAAATTTAATGCAATGATGGTAAGAAATGAAAAAAAACTGAAATCTAAACTTTTTTGAAACAGAATAAAATTGTATTATGAACTTAAGCTGAAAATTAGAAGATAATAAAACATGCCATTAGATAAATTATTGGATGTATAAGATTCAAAAAATAACAATCTAAGTGAATCTAATTTTCTTTTGGTTTCCCCATCAGCAACACATATATTGTTTACTGCATTTTCTTACTGATTGTGGTTCTTCACTATGTTTCTATAACATACATAGGATTCACCAGGTGTAAAGTAGCAGTTAATTTGAGAAAATTCAGAAGCTTTTGAAAATCATTTATCTTTTCGTTCGGCTAAACCCTTAATTAAAAGAAGATATGCTTACAGATTTAAAGAAAGTGTGCTGGCTGCCTCTAGTGACAAGTCTTGGGGCCCCCTTGGTAGATGGGACATGGAGCATCTCTGACTTTCCTAGAACTACAGCTTGAGGCACTTTTTTTGTCTTTCTACAGAACATAACTATTTGCCTGCTTATTCGCATTGGCTTTAAAACTTGAGGCTCCCCCTTATTGCCGACTAGCTGAAATTTTTGATGTCTCACATCTTGACTCATGCTCTGCCCTTGTGTTTTAATCTTATTGCAAAGTGCAGAGGTATTGGAAGCATCACCCCCGAGTTCCTATCACTTCAGTGACAAACCAGGTGGGTCATTCCATGCGAAATCAGCAAAATTCGCAAAAAAGTGGTGGCCGCATGGTAACAGATTTTTATGAAATTTGGTATACAGGTTCCTTTTATGCCTATATAAAAATATTTTTGCATAAAATTTTTTATTTAAATAGTTACATGCGATTGAAAATTGGTCAAATTGAACAGCATTCTCATAAATGCTAAATGTTGCACTTTTGAAGGCTTGTATCTTGTTAACTATTTAATGAAAACATAAAAGTTATATGTTTTTGCAATCTATGGAGTAGGGTAATCAATCTGAAATCAGTAAAATTTTCAAAGTTATTATAGTTAACTTTTAACCGAGTCTCAAATACTGAAAATATTTCAATTTTCTCATAATTAAGCATTTTATTTTTTAATCTCAATCTTTAAGAAATGCATTAGCTTTGATGAAATTAATACACAATAATGTGCTAAGTATCATAAAAGAAATACCTTACTTTTGAAGTTGTATTTTAACTCATTTGTCTTCAAAATCAGTTTTAAACTTAGTGACATTTTGTAACATGATGATTTTCCCCTTCACGTACACACAAAAATTCAAATGAGGGAAAATTCAGACAACTTTAAATTTTTCAAGAATATAGAGTTGTGTTTCTACTATTTGCTTGAAGAAACTCAAAATTGGTTTTCGATTTCCAAACGTAAAATAAAATTCAGAAAAATAGCATTTTCTTTCTGTTTTATGGGTCAATCCATACAGGTTCGACGGATGTTTGCGCTCGACCATTTTTAATTTTTTTGAAATTCATATCCCTAAAAGCTGCATATGAAAGATGTTTAAAACCTCTTTTATCTTTTCTCTCAACTTTGATTTTTTGGAGGTCATCAAAAGTGATTTTCGTAGTCAAAAATGGGTTTTTTAGATCTTTGCATTTTGGCCAAAATCTATTTGAATTACATTTATGACAGTTAATTTAACGCTTTGATGTTAAAGTGCATAAGTTGATAGTCTTACATGCTGAGTTACGTAACTGTACGTTAATAATTAAAATAATGGCAACAGGTTAAAGTTCAAGACCAAATGTAAAAATTTGACTCATTTCAAAGGGGGATAACTCACGTAGGGGACGGAAACACAAAATTAAATACGGCAAAAACTAATCACTGGAACCATGCTAAAAAGAGTATGTAACTGTTGCTGTGTGTTTGTGTACCCTTTTAAGATTACAGCCCCTCAAAATTCGGAAAAATGACATTTTTAGACCCCTATAAACCAAAAGGGGATGGAATTAAAAATAAAATTTCTTGGCCAATTGAATATTCCATTCAAGTACTATACATGTTATGCATATTGTTTTTTGTATTTGGTTTGTAAAAAAGATACAGGTCTTTAAAGTTGAGAAATTTTGCTAGTCAATTCACACACTACAACAGAAATAAAGTGTGAAAACTTCATTGCACCTTCTTAAATTACGTATATTGTGCCCTATATAATACATTATACTGAAAAAACATATTGTAATTTTCAAAATAATTATTTAATTTGATAACTTAGAAATATTTGGACATGAATGAGAAGTTTATACTGTGTGGAACCTGTATGGATTGACCCTTATGTGAAATAACGAGAATTCAAAGAACTTGATAAACGACTAAATGATACAAAAGCAAGTAAAATTGACATTTATTTCAATTAAAAAAATGTACATTTCAGCATGTACTTCATAAACATGCTTTTGAGAAAATGAAATATGAAAAAAAATGGTTAGTTTTGCTAAACTTACAAAATAAAAAGAAATAACTAATGAAATTTTACCTTAGTTCAAGTTACTCTAGTAACAAAAATTCGCTGATACCAATGATTAAAATTTAGTAGCATCTAAAAGACACTTCGATCTATTATGTAAAAAAAATTGAGCAAATTTAGAGCATTCCCTCATTTTCAAAAAAAACATCTGAAATAGAGGAAAAAATGAAATTTTTGGAAATTTCCTTCGATTTTTTTAAGTACAATTTTGTCATCAAGAAATTCATAAACAGTTACTAAATTAGAGCAGATAGTTACTTATAGATAGTTTTTCAATCTGAATCATTTTTACTGTTATTTTTTCATTAAAAGACTTAGAAGAGTGACTTAAAATCTGAAGTAAATTGGCAAAATTTCAATATTTGTTAATATCTCAGATTCAAAAAAAGATCTGAGCAAATTTTACTTTGCTCTTTCTCAATAGAGATTTGTTTATAGAATGAGGAAATATTTATTTTTGAAGTGTACGTTTATAACTCATGGAGTTATTGAGTCACAAACTGGCAGCAATGAACTCTGAAAATTTAGGCTTAGCGTAAGCATCAACTTCTAATTTCAATAACAAAGCAACAAACAGTTTTTAAACTTTCATACTTTGCATTTTCTCATAGATATGCATGGTTTACCTAAATAAAAATTTTCATTGAAATCTGTGACATGTCAGCCGCAGCTGATTTGCTCATTTCGCATGGAAATGACCCAGGTGGAAGTCCCTCAGGAAATAAAGATATTGGAGGCAAGAGAACCAATGACAATCTTAGCCAATCTTTTAGGCATTTACAATAAATAAACTTGGGATTCAATTCTAACCCACTGATGTCAAAAATGCTTAGTGATTAAATTGTTCACAATATTTTATCTTTACTCGAGCAACAAAAACACAGCGCAAAGAAGTTCCTGAATAGTTTCGAGTTTTTCTGAAAACTCTCAAAAGCTCCAGTTAAAAAAAAATCACAAGAAACTTTCCCTCTGACTTCAATGTTTCCCATGTATTTTTACAGTCCTACTGGGCCCTTGGATTGAGCTAGGTTTGAAATTAAACTGATTTTTGACCTGAATTAACTAGATTTGCTCTAAATTGCTTCGTTGAGTGATAACACCGACCAAGGACTATCAAATTATGAATAAAGAACTTTTGAAAATTCATGGCTTGACCTCGTTTTGATGCTAAATGCTCTTCATTTTAATATACTGAAGTATTTAATATATTAAAATAGGCAGTTTTGATCTAACATTTAGTACAATAAGTTTCAAAATAAATATTTATATCAAGTACATAATTCAGATGTTCATGAAATGGACCAGCGTTAATATGAATTGATATACATATAAGTATATAAGAATACCTCTAGCTCTCTTTCATCATAATAATGTAACCATTCTAGAGGCAGTACTTCATTAAACCCATCAAGAAATGATTTGGTTTGTTCCTCCTGCCCTCTAGAAAATCTCCAGTCAGTCATCAATCTGAAAAAAGATACTTTTTTTAGAGTGAAACTAAAGTGAATTATTTGATTTCATTTTTATATACTCTCCTTAACAAATTCCTTTTTGTTGCACTTAAGCATATTAATCAAAACGAGCTGATGTGTGCATCACATGACTTTCTTCTACGCTAATTTAATGATAATAGTGTCCTGGGCTTGGAGTAAGCAAAGAAACATTTTAAATATTTTCACCCCAAGTTTGTTGTAAGCCAAAGCAAAAAAAAAAAAAACGTTTTATATAGATTAATTTTTCCAATATTGGCAATTTTAATTGATTCAATGGTTAACTCTCACATGAAAACTCGTTGAAATTAACTCGGGGGATCGTCAAAATGGATATTTCAGGTGTCTTTTCGTTCTTAAAAATATATATCCAAGTGTGGTCGGGTTGAAAAAAACTCAATATTCATTCGAGGGCGAGCAAAATGGAAATTAAGGCCAATTGTTGAGTGAAATTTCTTTCCTGAATTCAATACTCTCTTTACTATGTAAAAGGAAGTAAAAATTAAGGTACCAATCAAACATTTTTTTTTCTTTACCATACCTCAAGTATTCATCTTTATTCTCTTCTGAAACTCGAATATCACCACCACCAGGTTTTAGCTCGTGTGATTGAATCTGACCAAGAATTTCAAAATCAACACTAAAATACAATTCTAGTCCACATTCTTCAATGTTGTTTTCCCTGAAATGTAAAAAATCAATAAATTGTATTTGTATGTTTAAAATAACTTTTTTTTTTAAATTAACATTTTTTAACTAACTGTATAAAACATAATTACCATGATTATTATTTTTTAATAATGTATTTCAATATCTAAATGGCCACTAACAGCATTTAGACATTAAAATACATAATGATACTAGGTACATAAATTACCTAGAACTATTCACGTATTCCCAGAAATGATCAGATCCCCCAATGTAAAAACTCCCAGACATTTGCTAGGTCTGGGAGGGAATCATTACATAAGTAACATTAAGTTTCTACAAGTTTGTGATAAAGCATCACATATTTTAATGATGTTATGTGTGCACATAGTGCTAACTGGAATATTTTCTTTAAAAGCTAAAACTTTATTTAGTAATAATATTTGCCACTGCTGTCTTATGCTTATGTTTTGCACTTTGAATGGCTGCCAGATGATGATACCTAAGCAATCATTTGCATGATCTCCCGACTCTGCTCTGCGACTCTGCGTGTGTGTGATCTTGAGAGAAGAAGAAGGGGTGATAAGCAGCAGCACATATTTGGGAAAATAATGAAGATTTTCAGTTGGATATAATCAGGGTTTGTCCATATAAATTCAATATTTAATTTGAAAGTATCATATTTTTTATATTTATTTCTTAACTACGATATTTCCAAGATAAAAATTATACTAATGATGGCAATATTGTTTATTTATTATTAAAAATAACCAAAAATTTATGTATTATATCTTGTATGTATAAATAATGTCTTAATGTATTAATATATCATTAATACAGCGAAACCTCTCCGAGCAGCCACCTATTTTAAGCAGCAACCTCTCTTATCGGCCACTTTTTTGCGGCACTGATTTTTTAGCTCATAGACTTGTTAAAAACACCCCTAACAACGGCCACTCAACCCTTCCGAATGGCCGCCGAGTGGATGCATCCATCCAATTTTTCAGGAAAATCTATTCACTTTGTTTCTAATCCGCAGCTTTTCAGTTCAAAGAGGAGAATTCTTATTGGCCTTTAACGAATTCCGATAATTTTGGAATAAAAATGTCACTCATGTTTATTTTATTATTTGGTCAGTGTGTAAGTGTAATCTGGGTTGTCAGAGATCATTTTATGAATCTCGAATTACGTACTGAAATTCTGAGCAATATGAACGCAAAAAATCGGCAAGAGAACTAATAGAGTATGATTTCCAATTCTTTCCAGTACCAAACAGCAATGGAGAGCTTTGATAATTACACTGTCGACTGAGAAAGCGTTTTTCAATCAAATCTAGTATTCAGTGGCGTAGCTAGACCCGACTTTCGGGGGGGGGGGGGGTTACTTCTTATATATATATATATATATATATATATATATATATATATATATATATATATATATATATATATATATATATATACTAATATATATATATATATATGTATGTATAATCGCTTGGAATTTTTCCCTTTTCTTCTTTTTTTTTCTTTCTCTTCTCTCTTCTTTTTCTCTTTTTTTTTGAGACTAACTTTTCGGGGGGGGGGTTTGTCCCCAAAACCCCCCCCCTTAGCTACGCCCCTGCTAGTATTAGTTTTTGATTGGTTTAAACTAACTAATCAGTTTGCTGTGTGTAATCAGGGGTGCCCACCCGTCCCTCCCCCCCCCCTGCCAAAAAAAAGAGGAAAATATGCCTTAAAACAACCCCCCAAAAAAATTTTCAATGGCACAGACTGCGCCATGACCCTCCTCCCTAGGTGGGCACCCCTGGTGTAATTAATGTCTTTTGAGCAAATACTACATTTTTATGCCTTTCAGGCACTAATTTGGCCTTTGACAATCAATTTGCGTATTGTAATCATGAGCAGACTAAACATTCAACTGAAGTGATTTTGGGGATATTAAATAAAGTCATTGGAAATTCAGATGCAATGACAAATAAATTGGTTAGATCAATTTATTTATCATTTTGAATTGAAAAACATTTTGAATTGCAACAAGCAACATTTTGAATTTGATTTTAAAAACAATTGTTGGAGAAGATTAAAAACCTAAGTCACAAGTTGTATCCTTTCTTCGAAAAATGTAAACAATAATTAAATAATATACTACTTCCCTTTTAGAACAGTCTCAAACTTTATTCTATGTATTAGAGTTGCTTATATTGTGTATTATAGAATTATATTGCAACTGTAACGAAAACCCTTTAGCAGCCTCTCCTCTCAACGGCCAAAATTTTATGGAACGGAGGGGTGGCTGCTCAGAGAGGTTTCACTGTACAACAAAACAATATAATATTCCTTTATTTTTTACTGATAAATTATTAGTAATGCAACAATTTTAACTAATATTAAAAGTGCCTAGTTAAATATTAAACGATGGTCAGAAAAAAAAGAAAATTTCTTATGACTGTGCACCAACTAATGAATATTTTTTATTTCTGAATCATATTACTGTGTAAAAGCAGCTAACAGAAAAAAAAATGAGTAAAACAACTAATGCTAAATTAACTCTATTAAAATTGATAAAAATGTAAAATGAAATATTAGATATAACTAATGAAAAAAAAACTTGATTTTAAGTCTTCATATTGCAATAATAATGTAAGAAAATAAAGAGTGATTTGAGGATGCATTTACCATTTTTAATACTTTAGTTTGCGCTGATTGAAAATATCGGACATTATCAAAATATCCAATATATATATCAAAATATCGGATATTTTTGATACTTTCAAAAATATCATGATATTTTAGAACCCTGAACATAATGTTTTGTTTTCTTTGATACTGTAGAAACAATCTACACATTATTAGTAACTAATGCTGTGTTGAGCTTATGAACAAAAAATAACTCTTCGCAATTCACAACTAATTGTTGAAAATAAATATGAATTTTTCTTACTTGATCCAAACAAGAGAATTATAGAACTCTGGGTCTATTGATTCTATATCTTTCATGGTTAGTTTCTTCCCAAGCATTCGCTTGTAAAATGGTAGAGTAAATCCACTATATATGAATTTTCCATGAAATAAGGCCTGTGAACATAATACAGTAAAATATTAAACCACAACAAAAATACTGGTAGAGAAAAGAACTGATTTTAAACAGGTTAAAAAGTTTATCCAGTTACACTCATTTTGTAAAGATCTTGTTTTTTTCCTGCAAGATTAAATATTTTATCAATTTACAATAAAAGATATCAAAATCTGAATGAACTAACTTAAAATTTGGTTTTTAAATTTTTTGGCAGAGCATATTTGGTTTCAAATAGTGCAAATCTAGTGAAGTGATTGCAATTCTGGTATTTTGTGCTATTTTGCAATCACTTATTGGTAGCTTTTGCCAGTAATTTCAAAAATATATATTTTTACTAGCAAAATAATTTTTTCTGGACAATTTTACACTTTTAAAGCTTTTAAACTAGAAACAAAGAACAACAAGCACTTTAATTCTGAAGAAAATTTCACCTTAGCTGTGAATATAATGTTAGATCACACAAACTAGGAAATGTACTTTTGCGTTCTTTTCAAACTGTAAACTTGATTTAAAAATAAATATTGATACTTCTAAAATATTGATACTTCTAAATCCAAACAGTTGAGTAAAAATAAAAGCATGCTGATTGTGCTCACATAATGTTTGGCAAAGAAACCTAAGTGTAAATAACATTGTTGAAACATACCATTGCAATGAATCGTCCAATAAACCTGAAGTATAAAAGATGATCTGGATTCACAGAAGATGCAGGATTAATTTGAAGACTATAATTATTTTTTCCAGCGTATTCAAATAAACAATACATTGGATTCAGAACTTCATGTGACAGCAGGAAAAACCATTCCCTGTAAATAAATACATTTTTACTGATAAATATATTTTTGTAGGTCACATTTATGAATTTTAACATTACATTAAAACAAATAACAAAAGTATAGATCATATTTACAAGAGTTTAACTTGCAAGAAAGGCCATTTGATGCATAAGATTACCACAAAGTACTAAACACACATCTAAAGAGTATTGTAATTGATAGTTAAGTGTGTACATATGAGCAAAAACATTTGACATTTCTAAGGAAATTTAAGATGAGTCTTTTTCAGTAATACAAGTTTAAAATGTATAAATCAAGAAGACCCCAACAATAAGTAATGGGTTAAGAAGGAAGTTATTTTGGCAAAGCAAGTTTATGTCGAAAATTTGTCATGAACATGTCTAAGTTACAAATTAAAATATACTTTAACTTTAGAATTTGCCATCCTTTCCAGTCAGGAGTCGTAAAGTCCAAACAGTTGTCATCGATTTCATATCCAAAGAATTTTTAAGTGATTTGGATCAAGAATGACTAGAATAGCAATTTTCAACCTTTTCAAGGCAGCATCGTAAAAATCAACGTTACTTTTCTTTGATAATATCACTGAATTAATCTAACAAATAATTCTAAGGTAAAACTAAACTATAAGTGCTTGCAAAAAAAGTACTTTCATTAGGATATACACGCACAAAAATTAATTTATGCCATCGTAAGTACTTTTTTTTTGACTGCCTTTGGCTATTACTTCCAAGAAGTCGGCACATTTTCAGTGCTGGAAATTGAAAGAGTATGCCTCTTCCTTATATTTTAGAAAGCTCAAGATATAATCATCAAATAGTGCAAAAGAACTTTAAGTTAGTTAAAGAATCAGGCATTCTTTTTGGCCACAAAGATTTGTCATGAATCATGTTTCATGAAGACTCATTTCAGACGCTCTGCCTGAACTTGAACAGCTATTATAATTTTAAGGTTGTATTTGCTACATAGGATCCCCTCTTGTAACAGATTAAAATTCATACAATTTAAAACTCCAAAAAAAACTATACTTTCAAAGACATTATAGCTCAATGGTTTTATTACAGAAGGTCCATCCTGTTAAAGAAAAGAGAGAAAAAAAGAGAGAAGTTGGCAGAAGGAACAACTAATTCTGATTTCGAGTTCAATGAAAGACAGGAGATTTTTTGAATAAATTTAAGGTTAATTGTAAAAAAGAAAAACTGTGAGTAGAAGTTTTTGATATTTTACTTGAATAAAATAAGTTTACCTTGCAATGCCACCATAATCAAGTCCCTCTTCACCCCTGAAGGTTATGAACAACCGCCTCCTTAATTCGTGAGGTGGAACCCTCATAATCTGAAAGAGAAGAAATAAAAAATTTAAGAGCAATATACTTAATTCTAAGAACAAAAAAGCTGAACATATGAAGTGTTTACATTTGCTAAAAAATTAATTGAATGAGAATGGAATGTTTCTATATAATTTCCAAAAATGCATGCTATTTTGAAATGTTTCCATATTTTAAAACAGAATAAATGTGGTCTGTTGGGTAAGTAATGTCAGTGAGCTGATTATAAGACATTTATTGCCCCAACGCTTATATTAAGACGCTTAAATTATTCAAAATTGACTCTTTTCTAATCAATATACTGCTTCCAGGGAGATTTCCAGCATTGAAGAAGTAACACCCTTTTTGAGAATGTTCTTCAGAGTCCTGATACAAGTCTCTGACTTTGTCAAATGTTTCAAAATGATATTCTTAAATGTTAATTTTCAAATAGGGCAACAAAGATAAGTTGAGGAGGGCAGGAGAAAAATTGAGACCTTTGACTATTGGTCAAGAGACTGATGAACAGCTTCCCATATTCTCCACATCTGCAGAAAATTCACCACTCTATCTTTTGAACAGTACTTTTTGGAATGTGTAATGTCTGTGCTATTCATGAAACATTCAACAGACAGTAAGAGTTCCTGATTTCAGTAACAAATTTTTGTTTGTGGTAGCTGTTGATGGCCTTCCAGAATGGGGTTCATGGTTGACCTTTTCACAGCATTCAAATATTATTTGTGTTTTTCAAAATTCCTAGTAACAGAGCGAAAGACTTGCAGTTTGGTTAAACAATGGTTATCAAAGGCTCTCTTTATGACAAGAAAAGTTTCCTCTTTGAAAAGATCTATCAGTTCGACATTTATTAGACTGCATTCTTTTCCTCTCCTGTGACAGAAAGCAGATAATTGTGATGTATCACAGCTACTTGCTATTAATCACAAGATTAAATACCAATGTTTATTTTCCTATTCATGGCAAATGAAACAAGTACTAAAATTTTCCTTGCTTTTACACTACACACTTATGCATACATAATTTCTATATAGGAAAATATATGAGACGGAGGGGGGAGGGGCACGAAAGGTTTTGGTGCTTTTTAGGGGGCCACAAGTCATAAAATGTAGAGAAAAACCCACTATTACCCAGTCTTATTCATAATTACTGCACTTTAAGTTAAATAATGAAATAGGGTACTTCTAGAAAATCCAAATCCCTTACAAACCTACAGAACAAATTAAAATATTTTCTTAAAATTTTAATGTACTGATAGATCAAAATTTTGTAAATTTGTAGAGCTCCTACATAATTTTATATGGTTAAATGATGAAAAGACATTACTATTGGTGAAAAAGTACCTATGTTAGAATAGTGCTAAGACAGAGTAACAATAATTGTTTTTGATTGGCAGGTTACAAGAAATTTCTGATAAATACTACTTTCCCCCTCCCCACTAATTATTTAAAAGCAATATACAGCAAAATAAACAGAATAAACCAAAACAAAAAAGAAAATACCTGAGAAAAAGAATCTTCAAATATATTTTGTCTTGAAACGGTGATTTTAATGTGACTTGGTAAGGCATTGCACTAGAAATAAAATCAATTCAGTAAATAGCTTTTGAATTATAATTGAAAACTTTAACTTTAAATTAAAGTACAAACTTACATGGCACAGATAACGAAACTGCGTGAGCTTCCATTTGAAATTGCGCTCATAAGCGACAGGCACTCCATAAGCTCCCTTAGGTCTAGAAAAGAAAGGAGCAGGGGGGAAATAAAAATGATTAATGGTTTTTAATAAATTGCAAAACAACAAGGAAGCAATGAGGAAAATCACAAAAATAGCATTGTAATGCAGTGGACTTACGCTAAAACACAAGTTATTCAAGAATAATGTATCTCACAGTTGAAGTGAATTCCTCACCCATATTGCAACATTCTTGTGAAGCAAAACATGAGGCATTAGCATGTTTCATTATTGGCTCCTAAATATTAGTTACGTCAATGGATTTGAATACCTTTAGCGTACTAATGGCAGAAACTCCCTAACCCTTACTTCTAAATCTCCCTTAGTTAATGTGCAATAAATTAATAGCACACAATTTACTTTTCCTGAAACCATACAGCAAACAAGTCAACCAGACTACAGTGGACTAACTCCAATCTGAACACTCATGGAATTGAACAAAACTGTTCAGGTTCTGGAGGGATTCATTATATAGGGAGACTGAAAATGCATAAAAATATATTTAATTGCAATAATGGACTATGTTCAGTAATTTGCCTAGCGATACCAGTTGCTGATATAGAGGTTCTGAATTGGTGGTTAGTGAAATGCCTAATTCAACTCAGTAAGACCTAAACTCAAGCACTTTCTTTTTTAATTAAAAATTTTTTACATAACATTCAACAGTAAAATATTACATTACACAGGATATCTGCTACATTTCAAGTTTTGAAATCCATGACTTTCCATGACTTTTGCTCGTAACTTTCCATGACTCACTGGATGCAATTTTTCCTTGGAATGAGTTTTCATAAGAATATCTAAATTTGTGTTATGTGACAATTAAATTGCAACCCTCTGATATATACTTTGGACATTAGTTTATAAAAATTCAAATTTAAGTGAAATGTAACTAGCTCAGCTACTATTATAGCTTAAAAAAAATTTATGCAATGACTAGCGATACACATGAAAGAATTATAGTTTCAATTTAATCATTTTTGCTACCAAGGACATACATTTATAAATCTAAAATTTCTGAAAATATTTTTTGGATTCCAATAAATCATACAAATTTTTTTTAAAGGTAAGATTTTACATGGAAACTTTTTTTCCCTCAGAAAAATCTGAAGTGACACACAATATTTTTTCAATCACTAAAAATACTGAAAAAAGTTTTAGTTGCAAAACGATTTTTCAAAATAAAAGGAGCTTCAAACATGCAGCAAAAATGATGTAAAACTACTAGTGAACAGCGGAGCATTTAGACTTGATTTTTTTTTTCTTTTACATTTTTTAAAATAAATATTTTATCTTATTAACAAATAATTAATCTAAAAACTTATTATTTTTTTAAGCTAGTAGTTTTCTAAGAAAATCTACAACTAGCAATGATTTATTAAATACTAAAATTATGTTTACAAGAAATAAAATAAACAAATAATCAGAAAAAATTTAATATTAAATTAAAGTACTTAATAATTAACATACAGTAGACCCTCATTTTAAGTGGGGTTTACGTTCCACGGAAATGCCGCGTAGATCGAAACAGCGTAAATTGAGACCTAATAATAGTGTTAAAATAGGGTTTTGATTCCGTAGATATCAAAATACTTCATTCTAGTGATGACGAATTGTATAACAAGTTTAATGTGTACTTATATCGACTTTTATGCACAACATGCATAAAGAAAACATAAATCAATTTCGTGTTCTGTTTATAAAGAGGAGCTGGCTATGATAGTCTTTTTTCAGTCATTAAGAATTTTTCTCTGCAATTCTTTGCAAAGCATTAACGCATCCATTACCACTTGCGTCATTTCCATGATAGAATCTTCCTTCACTAACAAATCAGAGAGATCATTTCTATTGTCAAGGAATGACTCAAAATTTTCAATGTGAACGTTTTTGGTTGTGCGTTACCAATGTCGGTGTCCTCGTTGGTTTTGGCCTCCTTTGTCACTCCTAAAAGCTCTTCTTCTAGTGAGTTCTGAACTGTGTGAGTTTAATAACTTTACTTCTGGAAAGAGCTCTGGAACCAATCGCATAAAATGTCTCCAGTGGCCCACGCTCGATGATTAGCTCGCCAAAATGCAGTTGATTACGCGTAATCTGCAATCTTTACGAGTTTGGATTTTGAAAGAGGGGAAAATTTTATCTTTTTGCATTGCTGTGTCTGTGCAAAACCGAAACTCATTCGTGTAAAATAAAATAAAGGTGTCAAATCTTAAACCGCTTATAATCGAAACCGCATAAAATAAACCCACGTAAAATGAGGGTCTACTGTACCACCTATTACCAGATATACTACCTGCTTTTAAGATAGGCTACAAATATTTAAAAAATTCCCGATTGAAAATTTCCCGATTTCTGTATTTTATCAATGTCTTAAATGTCCTTAATCCTTTTGACCAATTTTATTTTGTAAAATGTGCACTAACTTAAAACAGTTCTGAAAATTAATCATAATTTTTATGAGTCTCTTGAATAAACTCGGATGCAAATGACTTAAAATTTTTGAGTTGAATGAGAGCGGAAAATTAGAAATATACCCCCAAAATAAGTCTCTAACTATACAATTCCAAATAAAGAGGTTAAAAATAATGCAAAACACAAAATTATAAATGTCCAACCGGTAGAATAACATCATAGCAGCAGATGCAATCGGATTTCGAAATGTGTGAAAATTCGGGACTGATGGGTAAAAGCTTAAGAAACCACTAAGATGCATAAATTTTGCACCTAATTTGTAGAATTTGATAAACATGCATGCTCTTGAACCCAAAATCCATGACCAGATGTCAGTTTCCATGACTTTTGAGCATTTGCTGAAAATCACGACTTTCCATGACCATTTTCGATCATAGTCGAAATCCATGACTTTTCATATGCACGGACACCCTGAATACAGCTATCGGTACACTATCTGGAAAAAAATTGTAATTTTAACGTTTTTTCGTTGTGTACTCTCAATGCAAGGTTTGTGTTATCAACTGATTATTTAAGTGAAAAAGTTTCCGGGTGGTTCTCAGCCGCATATTTCATGAAGGTAATCATACTTTAAAGATGTTGAACATTTCTTGATGCAGTGGTTGGATTCTTAAAATATAGCTAAGTGGCAGAAACTTCAGGCTCATATTGCTCAGCTGAATGGTTTAATGTGATGCAGCAATGTCTACACACACAGGAAAAGAACTTTTCTTCTTCTTCTCTTCATCTTCTTTTAATGTCACTTAATCATTGTGATAAAATTGTGAATGCTTAGGGTTTTCAATTTGATTCATAGGAACTCCCAAGTACTGATTGTAAGCATGTTCAGTATGTAGAGAGGTATTAAGAATACGGGGTTAAAAATAGCATTCATAATACTGGGGTGTTCATATTATATAGCACTCAAAATACAGAAAGGTCAGCCTATGCTTAGTCTATGGAGTTTTGCCCGAACCATCAAAATGTGTTCAGAATATCAGGATGTTCACATTAGAGAGTGTTCAGATATAGAGTCCACTGTATTAGTCTCTCAGAAATTCACAATCTTGATTTTGATTAAAGTTTCAAAAATTTTACAAACCCCTGAATTTAATTTATTCAAAAGTAAAAATGCTTTTAATAAAAAGGTTAAATTTATTAAAAGTAAATTTAAGCATGTTAGCTCTAAAAGATAATATGCATGTTTAAAATTTAAACTTCTGGAAAATAGAAGGATGTTTTAAAATGCAACAATTAATAAAAAATACATATAATTACTTTCAGAAGTTATGATTTTACTACTATTGTGAAAAATTAACATTTAACTTGCTGGCAACTAATACTTATACTGGTAAATTAATACTTAATTTTTTAATATAATTTACAGAGATTTTTTAAAAAAGAAAATAGATACAAAACTTATCACAGCTACAATTTTATCCTCACAGAGAAACATAAAAAAAAAAAAAGGTCACCTCAATTCGACTTGCAAAAAATAGAATTTATAATTTGATTCTTTGTACTACACATAAAATTTAGAATTTCTATTCAATATTATAAAATGAATAACATTAAAATACTGAATTTTGTTTCACAAAAGTTGAGTACTTTTAAGAACAAAACAAAACAAAAATGATGAAAATTACCCTTTGGTGGCATAAGGTTGGCGAGGATCCACGAAAGTGGTGGTTTTTGTATTGTGATCTACAAAATACTTCAAACCTTCAGCGGTTCTTTTGATTTCCCATCCTGGAGGCAAAGGATCTTCCAAACTGTTATAAAATAAAATGAACTTATTAGCATTTGTTTTACTTAGTTGAAGTAAGTGATTTAAATAGATCTTTTATGCTAAGCACATTACTTTTATTCACGCAAAACTATTACTAGCATACAAGAATTTAAAAATGCTAACCTAAAAAATGCATTTCTCTACCACTGCACAAACTTTTCAGAAGTAAATAAAGAGCACAGGGAAGAAAGGTGAAATGTCAATCTTTTCACTGTTTGAGAAAATCATGTTTGAAAGATCAAAACCCCAGCCTTTTTTCATTGTACAGTAAACTTTTGGGTGATTTTTTGCTTTCATCTTTCTTTCTAACCTGTTTAAGTTGAGGAACAAATTCTACTCTACAAATCCGTAGTATTGAACCAACACGTCACACTAAACACAACTCGGACCAAAAAAATGACATTTTGCCTTTCTTCCACAAATACTCTTCAAATATTAAGTTTAGTTGAAATGAAATACCTGTATTGACAGCATTCTCCACCAAAGTAATTTTTTCAGACAGTTTTTAATCTTTTCCAGTGATAGAAAATCAAAAATCAACTTTTAGAGCAGTTTCAAAGTAGGTTAAATTGCATTTAGGAGCAGTAATTTGCAGCTTCGGAGTAACTTCCAAATGGTATTACAGGATTTTTTTCACAAATTTTTTTTTTTAAAAATCCTAAAAAAAAACTAGTTTTGTTTTTACACAAAAGGTAAAAGAGTTCATTTTTTTTCTTGTTCACAAAATAAGACCTAAAACTAAATACCTGGATCGACCCTGGATGCAAAGAGATTGAAACCTCAATTTAAAGAATGCAATTGTTAATAATCAAAGTACACAGCAGTATCAAAGTAGGAGTACTATACTATTTTTTAGAAATATTCGGAAATACAAAAATTGTCATGAAGTATAAAAATAAGTGCAAGTGATAAAGAGAATGGAATTTCAATGATGATATTTTTTACAACATCAGCATGATGCGTCAACCACACATACACAAAACTACCAAATGTGACAGATGTGCCAAACAAGAAAGAATGCTCTGTTAAAGGTTATAATTAGAAAATAAGTCATGAATAAGAAAATATTGAAACAATGAATGTATCCATAAATTCAATGAAAAATAGAATAAAATATTTGAATACCCCTGAGTTCGGGGATCCTCCCATTGAGTAGTCTTGTTCTTGTGATTTACAAAATAAACCCTTCCATTTGGATCTACACGTTTTTCTAAATATGAAAAGAAAAAAATATTATTCAACACATTGTTATTACAAGAACGCTCTCTTAAAATTGTACAAAAATCATAACACATAAAAGTAAAATAACTATCTTGCATCAATGAACGATGTGCAGAAAAAAACATACCCCATCCTTCTGGCAAAGGACCAAGAGGATCATCATCTTCTACTTGTACTGGAGTCTAAAAAAATAGGGAAAAAAGAAAATTTTTAGACTAATAATTCAAAAAATCTTGAAAAGGTACATTATGAAATCATTTTAACAATAACCAAAATGTAGTTAAATTTAGCCAATTAACAATTTCTTTAAAAATGCTACCAAAGTATGCTAACACGAATTCATTGTTGATTCAAAAGGTGTCATCAATGATAAATATAAACAAAATTTCATAATGTAAAAACAAACTGCCAAAAAGATTTAATGAATTTTAAAGGCAAGATAATATTACACAAAAGGAAAGTTAAAGATCACAATCTTTTAGTTTTAATCAAAAAGGTAGCACACTTAAACCTGATAATATTTGAAAAAAAAAAATTTTTTTTTTGTAGTTGACTTCTTGTCAAATCGTCTTGATATGCATAAAGATTTTACTTGATGAAACAAGAAACCCAACAAGTAGGGTATTATCGGATTCCGTGATTGCAAAACACATAATTCAATTTAAGAAGTCAACTCAAAATTTAAACTTTTTAAAAAAATTATTTAAGATTTTTTTTTTCCTTTTTTTGATTTTTTTTCTCTGTTGTATTTTCTTTTTAAATTCATTTCCTACAACTATTTTTGAATAATTGTTAGATCTGTTTCAGCCTTGCAATTTCAGCTAGACATTCAAAGCCCCATGACCAGAGAGCAACTTACATAAGAGTTGGGGGGGGGGGGGGATTTCTGATGCAACAGCTGTACTAGTGCAGTAAGCAAAAGGTTACATTGCTATAATGCTGAAACTTGAAGAATTGTGAGCAAAATATAAGCAATAAGCATACATGATATAGGAACCGTTGTTGACATTGTTGCATAGCTTGAGCTTGATGTGACTGCCAGTGTTGATAGTTTCTTACACTTTCAGCAGTTGGCCTCTGCCATGTCGTCGTCCTGGTATTGTGATCCACATAATACACTCTTCCTCTGTTATCCCGTCTCATTTCCCACCTGAAAATGCAATAATTTTATTAATTATTCAAGCACAAGTTTAAGATACTAAGTTTTGTGAACCAAAAGTTGGACCTCTTGAATCAAAAATGGCAAGTATGCTTTAATGTTTATTTTTAATATACAGTCAAACCTTAATATTGACTCCTTATTTTGGACTTTCACAGTAACATACTTACCTGTATGTATAAAAATAAAACTACAGATGCATTCATTGTATTAATTCCAAATGGATATTTTTTACTTTAATCTTGATTTCTGAAAATTGAAAGCACTTGCTGCTTTGGGGAAAAATAGAAGAAAAGCATGTTTTGGCTACCTATGTAATAGCTACTATTTGGCAGATAAAATAGAACAGCATTACCGTTCATTGCGTGCATGATATGCTCTCAGTCTGTAAGGGTTTTGATGAATCTTTAATGAGTAGACAACCCATCCTGACAATTTCAAACAGAGGATTAGAGAAGTTTTATACCGGGACTTACGATTTCACCAAGGTTTTACCCGTTTCCTAATTTTAAAATCTTGCTCTAAATATATTAATTCAGTGAAAAAAAATCACTCTCAATGTGGTCTTTTAGTTGATGATAAAAATTGTCTCACATTTCACAACTGCCTACTCAAGAAATCGTCAACTGCAAAAAAAAATGTACAGATGACATGACAAAGAAGCAGTCAGAATGTCTTAAGGAACTACAACTACTTTTTTCAAAATGTAGCAACTGCAAACTACTTTTGAAAATTAATTGCTACTTCCAACTTTTCAAAAAATAAGTAAATAAAAAGCACACACACTAGGGTGTCCCACAAAAAAATGAAAGTAGACTTTTCAAGTAGCATACCCTCTTATATTTTTCCTCTTATGTCAAAACGATTGTAAAAAAAAAAAATCCATTTTATTTTAACAATGGCAATCCGTGTAGACTTGGGTCTGAAAGTGCATACCAGTACTTGTATGCTAGGTCAAATAAAAAAAAATTTTTTTAGAAACTCAAAGTTTCTGTTGACAAAATGTTGCCTCTATACCCCATATGTACTACAAGAACATTTATTCAAATTAAAAAAACATTTCATATATCCCACACTTGGCCTAAAAACTATAATTTTTTTCAAAAAAAAAATTGATTTTTTTTCTATTTATCTTTTAAAAAAATTACATATAAATTTAAATAAAATATCAAGTTCAAAAATTATTAGTGAACATATTTTCAGATCAACATTTGCAAATGAATAGTAAAAAAAGAACATATTTAAAGTGAAAAATTTAACTTAACCTTGAAAATATCCATATCATTGAGTACTATGTGGGAGACTTAAATATTGCAGAAGAACAAAAATTTTGTTTAATGCAAATTACCTACTTTACTGTTTATATTTTTCAGCTTAATAATTTTGTAAAATTTATCTTACATTTTTCTCGAAAAAAATCAATATGTTGAAGAAAATTATAAATTTTAAGCCAAGTGTAAAAAACCTAAATGTTTTTTAGTTTGAATAAATGTTATTGTGGTGCATGTGTGGAGTATAGGGGCAACGCTTTATCAACAGAAATTTTGAGTTTCTAAAGTTTTTTTTTTTTTTTTGGCCTAGCATTACAAGTGCTGGTTCACACATTCAGACGAAAATCGGTACTGGTTGCCGTTGTTCATATTACATGAAACTTTTTTTACAATGGGGTTGTTTCCTTCAGTCAAAAGTACTACTTTTAGTCACTGAAATTGATAGAATAAGCCAAAAAAAAAAAAAATAATAATAAATAAATAACATGGAGCAATTAAAAAAACTTTCATTTTCCTAATGCTTATTTTTTTTTTTTTTTTAATGTCCAATTTTTCAAACAAGGCATGATCTTTATGACGTCACAAATGATGTACTTTGGAGCATCTCCACTGGCACTCTGAAGCTTACGCTTGCTGTCTACCACGTTTCCAGGTTGTGATAATTCAGAAGCGAATTAAATATTGCGCTCTGTGCTAATGGCTGTGTGTAAAAGGTATTTCATCATTTGTGCTGTCATGTGCAGAAGTATAAACAATGAAATTGCACTGTTTAAAATAATAGTTAAAAAATATTAAACTTTAAAATTATTTTAAAAATGGTTAAATCTTATGTTTTTAAGAATGCTCTTTCAGAAAAAAAAAAACTTTTAAAAATGACATGCCTGAGGTCAGCTTATGCGTCATATTTCTCATTGCATCCGCTGATGTACTTGTGCAAAATTTGCGCCAGTCAAATTTGTTTGACCCTTGATTCCTTTTTTCTTTTTTTACAAAGTTGTTTCCAGAAATCGCTACAAACTATTCATTTTTTGTATCGAACTACTTACTACACTACTTTTTTTTTAAAGTAGTGTGCTACACTAGAAACTACTAAAAATGTAGCTACTACAGTAGCACCGCTACTTGTAGCAAGCTACTTCCAACCACTGCTCTAGACAACACAATAATAATTAATAGGTAAATGATATTTTTTAGTATTCATGAAAAAAAAAATGCCTTAAAATTCACTATGGGTCTTCATTATGTTTAATTACTGTTCTTTTAATTATGTTCCAAAAGATTGCAGGCTAGCAAAAATGTTTTGCCATTTGTATGGAATGTTATTACATACTTTTAAAAAATATGAATAAATGAAATAGTTTTTAACAACTTAAACCAAAACAATTGTTTTTTAATTTCTGCCCTGTCCTGTGGGTCAAAATAACATGATCTGAATAGATTCCAAGGAACAATTTTGTAAAATTTTAATATAGTAGATCTAGCAAATTCAGGGTTGCCACGGAAGTTCAAGAATGAAATTCCCTGACATTTCCAGGTGGTTTTGAGAAAAATTTCAGGTTATCAATCTCCACATTCATTTTGCAACATTAATATATACATCTCAAATTTTGATAAAACTTACCTCATTTTCAAACTTTGCAAACAATGGTTACCAAATTTAATTTACTCAAGCTGAAATAATCAAAAACATGTACTAAGGGTGGTTCAAATTTTTTTTTCTCTCAGGTCGAGTCCAAGACGCCCCTTATCTTTTTTAAACTTACTAATAGTATTGTGCTGTAAAAGTTTTAGCTTCTTTCTCAAATTTTAAGAGGTTGCTCAATGACCCCTTAATTTAACATTAGCCCTAGAATAGAAAAAGTCACAAATTTAGAAACATTTAATTTCCCCAGCTGTTTTTTTTATGTAAGTAATTATTTTATTGCAATGAATATGCATATAACTCGTGTAGATTATAGTGTGTAACATTGTTTTTTCAGTTCAATGTATTTTTTTAACCCCCTCCCCATACTTATGAAGTTTGAGGAGGGGGTCGAGCACCGGCTTTCAGTTGGGATAGGAAGTTAAAATTCTTCCAGTATTTTACTATCCACAAGTCTAAAAACATTGAGTGGTGCCCTGTTTTCTAGGAGAAACCTTTTTTTAAGTGTATTTTTGAACTACCCTAATGTACTAACACAAGTGAAGCAAATAACTGTAATAAAGAATTAATGTAAATGTAGCATATCTAATTTTCAATAGCAAGGAGCCACTGCCTTACATCAAGTGAAAGAACTGCGAAATTAACAATTGTGACATCTGTATCACGAAAATAAAGTTAATTGCTACAATAATCTGAACTAAAAAAATATGAGACCTAAACTTTTTCAATTATTGCCTTCCACCCCTCCAATCCATTGAATTCACAGCGCTTTTAGACTTTGGCCTGTAAAAAAATCATACATCTTTTAGCTTCACATATTTCCCCTGTTTGTTGCTCATAAAACAGGGGTGCTCCCCTCCCCAGTTCAATGGTACACCCCCCCCCCAATATTTCTGAACGCTTTAGCGCTTTTTTTTATTTTTAACCCTCTTTTTTATTTATTTTTTTTCCTATTTATTTATTTATAATTATTATTGTTTTGAAAGAAAAGTGTGCTCGCTCCTTTGCAATAAAATACACACACAGATGAAAATAATAAAGTAAAATAATATGAATAAATAATTAAAAAATCCCCCCCCCCAAATTTTGATGGCGCAACTTGCGCCATAATCACTCTTGTGGGCACATTGTCATAAAGTTAAATTTTGAGCAATGATCAGAAACTTCTTTGATGTGTAGATTTTTTTTTAATCGGATTTCTTTTATTTTGAAAGAAAGAAGGGCATTGAAAGTCTTTAAAGATCACTACTAAAATACTAAAAGATTATGATACTTCTGTAAAAAGAAACTTTCTAAGTTGAAAACTGTCTAATGAACTAAATTTACAGAACAAAATTGTTTAGAAGAATACGATTTCATTAATCAATTTAAAGAAATAATATAAAATATGAAAAGATTATTGCAGCTCATTAAGAACTTCAGTCGCTCTCGCAGACAAAACAATGTGCTGTGTATCATAACAACTTCAGAACTGCTGACGTAAACAAGCAGCCTAGGAAGAAAAGAAGCACCTTCTGCACACGTCCGCTGCCAACTGCTATGGCGCATGCGTCAATGGCAGAGAGTTGATAAAAAGAACTGCAAGGGGAAGAAGAAAGAGGGGAATGACAAAAGGATGAATGGGAATGGCGTTGAAAAAAACAAGGTTGAAAGTTTTTTTTTTTGACGTCATATACCGCAGGCTGCGCTTCAAGCTGCGCTTCAAGATCGATCGGAAATATGCAATTTTTCATTTTCCCTGACATTTCCCTGATTTTCGGCCATTTTCATTTTCCTTGACAATTCCAGGTTTTCCCGGTGCGTGGCAACCCTGAAATTGCAGAAGATAAAATACCGAAACAGTAGAAAAAAGGGGATTTTTGAGAAAACAAGAATACAAAGATGAATCAACTTGTATAGTTGTTTTAAATAACGAGATAGTTCAACAATAATTTCTTCCTTTGCACAACATAGAAATAAATAACATACAGCATGTAATTTGGCATTTCCCACAAGAATATTTTTGGTGAAACGTACACAGTAAAAAAGACAAAATTTATAATACATATACTATCTAGTAATTATACCCTGGGGGTAAGGGTTGAGGACGTTCCCAGGTAGTACTCCTTGTGTTATGATCAACATAATATTTCCTTCCATACTGGTCAAATCTAACTTCCCACCTGCAGAAAAAAATTAAAACATACATTATGAATAACAAATAAATACCTCTGTGCTTGAAAATTAAATAATGTTAGTAATTCATTCATTAAATACATTATGAATATTTTGCACAGCAAATGCCTCAAAAATATTTTTTATATCATCAAACTAGCATAAACAAGATGAGAATTCTTTTTACAGTTTCTTCAGAAAAATGTTGAACATTATAAATTTAAAAAACATTTTGATAAAATTCATCCAAACATTTCCAACCAGAGCTTCGGGGGGGGGGGGGATTTCAGTATGGCAGCTGGGCCTCCTCTGGCCATAAAACTTACACTCAGTGCTGCAGCAGGGAGGGAGGGAGATGCCATCCCCAAAAATATGTTTTTTATTGTAAAAATAATGCAAATATAACGTTAATTGATTAAAAAGTAATTTTTCTGTTGGTAAGTCACTCAAATATATTTTCCTAACTACAGCACTGGTGATACAGCTCTGATTTTACGCCACTCTCTGCCAGGGGACAGGTTTGGCAAAAACCCAGAGAAGTTGTTTCCAGGGTAGTAAATATATATTGATGTGTGACACTGTATTGCTCAGCCCTAGTGTTGAACTAAAATGCAAACAAACTTTAAATTCAACATCTAAACGTTTTCTCTTACATTAAAATTACTTTGAATGTGACAATATTAGTAAGTAACAATTTTAATCTTGTACAATGGTGTTTTACTATAAATATTATTCACTGTATTAAAAAAGCGTGTTTATGTACCAATTGTCAACAATTTAAATCAGTTTACTATTCGGTTGCAGAATATTCAAGTATTCGGTCGAACCGAATATTCAGTTTGTCTGCCAAATATGCAGTATACCAAGTATTCGGTGCATCTCTAATTTTGAGCATCAGAATCAACAATTAGAATTATCACTAGTAAAAAAAAAGATTGGCACTGATAACCAACTGCTTAATAAATTATTATTTAAAACTTGTTCTTTAAAAAAAAATATTTTAAGAGATTTCATGAAAACAGTAAATAAGCTGCTATCTGAATTTTGTGCGACAAGTATATTTTCTCAAAGCATTAAATAAATGAGCAACTATACCCCATCGGCAAAGGTTCTTCCTCTGTGTTATTATTGCTTTGTCGCTGGTTACTCGAGCGCTGAGAAGATTGAGGTTGTGTTGCTTGTGGGGTTTGACTAGTTGCATTAGATGAAGATGGTAAGGCTCCATTTATAGTTGGTGCTGCAATAGAAGTGGATGTCCTGTTTGGAGGAACACTATTGTTTACAGTGATGGAAAATGGTGTAACAGACTGTGCACTTGTATCAGGTGAAACTAAAAAGAAAATAAATATTTAAGATACGATTCCCACACACACACACGCGGACAGAATTTTTTATAAAATTCAATGCTTAGTTGCTTAGGATGGAGACCTCAGAGCCAGACTAACATCAGTCCAAAAATTGCGATTTTTCGTTTATTAGTGCATTGTATATAGAAGCCTATGCATCAAGCCATGTGAACGCAATTCTTTTCTAAAAAATACTTTTCAATTTTTTTTTCTTCTGGCTCTGAGGTACCGATATAACAAGTAATGTACTATCATTTAGATAAAATACATTCCTTGCTATACATTTTAATAAAGATATGTTTGGAAAACTTCAAATTGATTATCGCATACGCACAAATCATTAAATTCAAGAGATATGCAATTAAAGAAGAAGACTAACACAAAATGTTAACTTATAGCATTTATTTAGAACATTATACAGCAAGTATTCAGCAAGAAGATGCGTTAAAGTTGGGATTAATAACCTAAGGTTACAAACTAAAAATAAATTATTTGTTAATGAAATGCTGTAAGATGTCATATTAAAGACAACAATAATGATACTGCAACAAATACAGTAAACTCCTAATTATTTGTGGGATAGGGTGGCACAGTAACTGCGGATAAGCAAAAACTGCGGATAATCCGAATAATGGATAAAAAAACGATACTAATAGCAAAAAAGTAAAAAGAACATTCACATATACATTTAAATTATAGCTAAAAAGATTGCTACATTGCATCTACTATTATTAAATGTAAAAAGTACATGTAAAAGGTTTAAAAAAAAGCAAAAACACAATCATAAATTTAAAAAACATCAACAACAATTTTTTTTTTAATGTGAAAAGACTTGCGGATTATTTGACCACTGATAATCGGGAGTTTACTGTACAAGTTTTGTCCACTTAGCAATGGAAATTTAAAAAATAAATAGTAAACCTATCCAAATTAATTACACTTACAAAATAAATACATGCATTATAAGAAGAAATATGCTCACCAACAGACGGGGATATCGTGGAATCATTAACAATTGCTGGTAGAGACTGATGACGGCTATCATTTTGCAACCTACGAACGCCGCTGTTAGGTGACAACCCGTTTGCAGGAGAGACATTTCCACTTGGGGAGGCAGGAATATGGTTGTTGCCACGCCTTGTTCTGATTCTCACACCACCACTCACGTTGTTTGTCATAAAAGAAGAATTTGCATCTTCAGTTGCGGACAATCTTTGAGTGTGATTATTTGGTCGTATGCTAAGATTAGATAGGTCATCTGTGGGATGGAAAAAGACATGCATTTGATACATTTTAAAGTATTTTTAAAAGGTAGTTGTGGTGTAGAACTGAAAATCAATTTTCAATTAATTAGGTTTCAGTGACCTTGGAAGGTTTGATGTCATTGGAAAAGAGGGGGAGAAAGAAATATGAGAGTCTAAAATTAGATTTTTCACTTATTAAATTTAAATGGATGTATTTATCTACATTTGGTTAATCATTGTCGATATATATATATATATATTTGAAAATTAAGAAAGACTGGATATGCTGCATAGAGATAATTGTGAGTTTACTGTATTATATTAAGAATGGTTTTTGAGACACAGTTCTGTTTCACAAAAAATAAAAAAGAATGAAATGAAATATAAAATTTTTCATATAATGAGTCACATTACAAGAATATTTTTATTAAAAACAAGAAGTTCTGTCTAGAACTAGACGAGCCTACTTTCCCGTATACCCATACTACTTTCTAGTTCCTGATCAATATTCTCAAAAATAGCTAAAATCGCAAATTTTTTCAAACATATTTTAAAAATACTTTAAGCTGATTTCTAGGAATAAAATATTAGTCACTCATCTAAAAAAATTAAATGCGTAAAAAAAAGCAACTTTTAAACAAAGCAGCTAATATACTTTTTTCCATTAAAAAAAATCTTTAACAGCTTTCTAAACGGAAAAATAATAATTAAAATTAATAAACTCATTAAAATAAATACATCATATCAAAAAAAAACGTTTCTTTTTTCCCTGTTGCCAAAATCAATTTTTTAAATGAATTAATGCGCAAAAAAAAAAAATCGTCTGCGCATATCTTTATATAAAAACATAAATGACTT
This sequence comes from Uloborus diversus, assembly GCF_026930045.1. Taxonomy (NCBI): domain Eukaryota; kingdom Metazoa; phylum Arthropoda; class Arachnida; order Araneae; family Uloboridae; genus Uloborus; species Uloborus diversus. Next base: position 214,787,204 of record NC_072731.1, on the reverse strand, counting down.
TGAGTTTATTCGCCGAAAACTGAATACCTAAATTAAAACTTTAGCGTAAAAATAAAAACAAGTCAAATCAACAATAATTATTTCACAGTCAAAACCACAGCTATGGAGTCGGAGTCGGAGTCAATCTCATTTTGGGGTAAAGGAGTCGGAGTCGAATATTTAGGAATCAGAGTCGGTCATTTGTCCTCCGTGTATCAATTTTTGCCAAAGCTACGAAGTCAGAGTCGAAGTCGGGAGTCAGAGTCCGATTAATTGTCGGGCATAGGAGTCGGAGTCGGAGTCAAGTGCACCTAAATTCTTGGAGTTGAAGTGTGGAGTTTGGCCTCAAGAGCTATTTCCAACAAAATTTGTTTGAAAAAAAAGTTCCGCCTTCAAGTACGGAATCTACATTGACTTTCAGTTTCCCCATAGGCACTAATGTTAAATGATTTGAACTGTTCAAAATTGAACGGAAAATTGTTCAAATCAAAAAGATATTTTATATACAAGTTTTTCATCAAAAGATTTTTCCTACAAAGTTTGAAGCAAATTCACCTCACAGTTCGGAATTGCCTTTAATTTCCCCGTAGGTGCTTATGTTAAGTTTTTTTTGAATTGTTCGAAATTGAACAAAAAATGGTTCAAATCAAAAAGTGAAATATAGGAATGAGGTGTCCTCGTCGAGGTCTTTCGAACAAAAAAAAGTTTGTTTGAATCGGACTATTCATTCAAAAGTTATTAGGGGGGGACAGACAGACCAAAAGACATTTTTCCCTATCTCAATACCCTACTTTCCAATTTTAATTTTTCAATATTTATTTAATTATATACATATATATATATTTTTTTTTTGACTTTTTTTTGTTTTTTTGCGATATTTTTAAGATGCATTAAGCCTTCTTTCATGCTTTTTTCTTCTTTTTCTGACTTTTACTGGGAAAGTAGGCTAAAAAGGGGGACTTTGATAACTTTAAAGCTCAATCTGTGGAGTTAGTTAATGATCTAGCTATTACATACAGGTTATAAATAAGGTAATAATAAAGAATTTTCATCAAAATTTATCGAAATAGTAGATAAATTCAATATCATTACACCAATTCTTACTTTAAAAAGCATATGTAATTTGAATATTTTTGATATTAAGTAATATATATGTACAAATTGAGTAGGCCTTTGCAATTTTCAAAAAATCACAATAAATCATAAAAACAACAATTTGGACAAATGTTTACTAGAAAAACAAATAAATAATATTCTCTGGTTTAGTTTAGTGAATACTTTTAATGACACTTTTCTATCAACAAAACTCAAACCTAAATAGATTTTGTAAGACTTACAATATACCAAAAATAACTTTTCGTTACCTTCATTAGATATACTTTCAGTGTGACCTCGTAAAGGAAACCTCCCTAGATCAATATGCAAACCATCTAAAACAGTAACTAAATGGCTTGATGATCTTCCAGTTTTTCCATTTACATTCAGTTCTACAGGACAAGGCAATTTTTCCACTATAAAAAAATTACAAAAGTAAAATAAATAAATAAATGAGAAATAAATTGAAAAGATAAGAAAGTAAATTGCATGTTACAAAAGAAAATATATTTATGCATAAATGAATCAGAACAGTAGTTTTAAATAAGATGAACTTGACCTTTTTTAAAGCAAGACATCAGATATCATTACTCAAAATACTTTTAGAATAAACAACATTTACAACAATTAACTGAAAGAATTAATGAAAACAAATTTATGTAGCATTATAATTTATTGATTTCATCAAATGTTTAAAATTTGTATTTCAAAATTTAGTGTAATGATTTTTTTCTTTGCTGTCAAGTTTTCTGAAAGTTTGGTAAGCCAGGACTGAAAACTGCAAGTTCTGAGTGAAAAACATGCAAACAAAACAGATATTTTTGAAAGAAACACTTTTATTTTCATGAATATAACAGATACTTTTACGAAAATGTATAAAATTATTGTGCATAGTAAGTAAACTAGTTGCTGAACTTTACTTCCTATTCCTCGCAATTTAAGATGAAAAATGATCAAAAAATTTTTAGATTACACTAGCAAAAATACCCGCCGTTGCCTGGGTTAGTAATAATTATGAGAAACAATCGTTACTTGCCCTTGTTTTCTGTTTTAAGCGAAAGAATTTAAAACAACCTTTTTGACGTGATTAAAAATCGAGCTTCTTCCTTACTCATTAAACTAAAATAGCAATAAGTATAAAGAACAAAATAGTATTCAATTAGAAATGAAAGCACGACATTTAAGCATATACAAATTTGAAGAATTTCCGAAATATGAAATTAAACTTTACATGTTTAAAAAGATTTATCTGTTAGTACTTTTTTTTTAATCTAAAACCTTCTCTGTATGGCACGAACTGATGCACGAACTGTTTTTAAAAATGTAGCCGCCCGTGTTCCCCTTACACTTGCTTTAGTTATTTTGTGAAATTTCAATTTTTGTGGGCACTTGGTGTGGTTTAAAATCTTACCAAACTTGCGAGATTCATTTTGGGACACTTTCCATAATACTCCCCCTCCTTACTAATTTTTATTATGGAAATATTGTTGCCAGATGCTGAGATACCTTTGGTCGAAATAAAATGGCGCTAAACGGTTTCATCCGAAATGTTTCCAAAATAAGTAGTAAAATTTGGCGATTGTTTGAAATCGTGCAAAAAGAAAAATTAATGGAAGTTTTTGTGCGGTTTATGGATTTGCCTAATTTAGTTGTTGAATTATTTTTGCACAGTATTTTTTTTTTTTTTTTTTAAGTATCTTTGATTGGCGATATTTTGTTTATATGGTGAAAGCTGAGAAACATTATTACGTAGTCTTTGGGCTCAAAAACACCGACAGTGGAAAAAACTGCCAAATGCATCAGCTACTGAAATCTTTCTGAAAAAGTTCTGGCGATATTTCTGCTGGTTGGTTGGATATAGTGAGCAAGTGTCCAATCAGCATAAATAATAATAATAAACCATTAATTACATAAGTTCCGTTTAAAAGTAAAACTTATCACCCAAATCCATTTATTTTTAGCCAATCTTGTTGAAAAAAGTTACTTTAAGATTTGACTTGAGAAAAGCCTCAAAAAGTCAGACGAAAAGCAAAAATATTCAACAATACAACAATTCGTGGGAGTTGAGATGACACACTAAATAATGACTTGGGTTGATGAAAGCCTTCGAACAGGGAACAAAAAAGCTCATAACTCGTTTTTTATACAACTTAGAAACTTCGAACAGATGCTATCTTCAGCAGAAAAATTGGCGCTTTCATTGTATTGTGACATATAATGTTAATATGTGCACGTTTTTTTCCACCCCCATATTGGGGCATTTATGCGAAAATTGGGACTAAAATTGCAATAAAAAGGGATCTATCAATCGGATTTTTTTCGAACTGGTCCATAAACCTTCCCAGTACCAAACTGAACAAACGGTGAAAGTTTCAGCCAAATCTGCCGGGTAGTTTCTGAGATCTTAGGGAACAAATTTACCAAACTCCATTTTTATATATATAGATTAATTTGTTGCTGCATGGGTGATTTAATTTTTATTGATACATGTCAGCTGAAACATGCCTTTTATGCAGCAAAAGTTGCAGAAAATTTTTTCCCTTATTTCTCGAGAAATTATTCAAAGTGAATTTTATACATCATCCTGTTTCTGACATCAGTTTCTGTAGGTCCATGAAAATTTCTTATACTAATAATGTTAAAATATTATTAGTATAAGAAATGATTTTATGTTGCGCTCTTTCAGAAAATCCACTTAACATGTTTTTCTAAAAACAGATAAAACCATTTTCTCTATTTAAGATTTACAAAAACTTCTTTTTTTTTCGGGGGGGGGGGGTTCTTTCTTTCAAGATAAATCTGTTTTAGGTGTTTAAAGCTGCTGTGGAACTTTTTGTTCTGCTTTGTTTTGTTTTTTTTTTCTGTGTTAGTTGTTTGACGAAAAAATTTCTTTTGATCGTCTGATTACAAGATTGTTTCTTTTCAGCATGTAAAAACCATTTTCACTTCAAACAGTTACTTTCTAAGGAACGGCATTTAAATTTCTATTATTTATCTAAAAAAAAAAAAAAAGATTTGTTGCCAAATTTAGAAAGCAGAGATTTAGCTCAGCTTTTACACTACATGGATTTCAACTTCTCTTGCATTATCTGCGTAACATGCTTTTACAAGAGAACTGGTTTCAATTGGTCTCTTAGAGAGAATTTGTTTCAGTACCATAATATTTTTTTTTCATTCGTGAACGTTTAGTCACTGCATTCTCTACCTGAAAAAAAAGCCGTCTCAATTCAAAGCATCATAACTCTGAAACCATTTTTGTTTGCGATTAAAACCAAGAATTAAATTTAATTAACAAACAAGTAAATATTATATTTATCTCATTAGTGCATTGGGTAAGTGTCAATTTATAAACAATATGCTTAGATTTTTATCTCCGCCCCTCGTTTTACGTTTCTCGCTTGATGCAATTTTTATCACTAGTTCAACAGAATACATAAAATCAGGGTTCCACTGTATATTATATATAATTCAAAAAGCAAACAAATGTTACATCAGAATAATTTTGCCTGCATTGACCTATTAAAATTGAGGGGGGGGGATATAAAAAATGTTTCTTAATTCTAAAAACTATTTCTATAAGCTTGGATCGTACTAAAACGTTTGAAATAAACTAAGTATATGATTTTTTGATTGCAATACCCAAAAATTGAAGTTGATCTTAATGTACATATGTTTATGTTAATTTTAAAGCAGCCAATAAATTTAAATTAAAAATTTGAGCGAAAAAATAGGCGGTATACAGCTGTGTACAAATAGCTTTTATTATACTGCCTATATTTCTTCTTTCAAAACTTTTAATTTTAAATTTATTGGCTGCTTTAGAATTAACATAAACATACATACACTCAGATCAGTTCAATTTTTGTGTGTTGCAATCAAGAAATCATATACTTAGTTTATTTCATACTTTTAAGTATGATCCAAGCTTATAGAATTAGTCTTTTAAAATTAAAAAATATTTTTTGTATTTTATTTTAAAGTTGTTTGGTTTTAAAATTTATTTGAGGTGAAAATTTTGAAAGTTATAACACATTTTCTTGTTACCTATCCTTATTAAGAAAAAAAATGGTATCAATTTTCATTTTAATATGAATGTATTGTGCATAAAGAAAGAATAACTTTTCTTTTTCATTACTCTTTTTTCAGTACTGTTGGTTTGTATGCTCGAATTTAAAATGAATTTTGTTCAAGTACAGTGAAAAAAGGAAAGCTCTTAAAAGCGCCCACATATATTCGTACATAATTGCTGAAGTTCTGATGATTTGGTTATTTGTTCATTTCGCACTGAGGAAGGAGGCTATTGCCTCTGAAACATGTCTGCGTTTTTAAAAACTTTTTATCCTTTTTGTGCTTTTAAACATTGTTCCATTTTTATCTAATTTACCTGCACAAAGCTATCGCTTTTCAATCTTGAAACTGATTTGTTAAAATTTATTGTCAATTCATTTATTCAATTTTTCATTGTTTATGGCAACAACCAACAAGCACAAATATTTTAAATTTATAATTACTATTATTTTTCATTGTTTCTGGCAACAATTCAAAACCGGAAGTAAACGCAGGATTATGACAGGCAATGTAAGTTAAGAAATAGTCTTTAAAAAGCACTTTAAAGTTTATTTTGGAGGTCAAACTTTTCTAAGTATATTATTATTTTGTGCTAGAAATCTGAAGTTTTCTATTTTTTTCAACTCCTTCAGAAAAACTGGAAAAAAAAAATCTATTTTCTCTTTCAAAAATTTCCTTTTTTCTTTTGCAATCTTTCCCATATATCTATGCGATATATAGTGAAATACTATTAGAACAAACTTTAAGAAACCGCAAACTTTGTTCATTATAATGTAATTGAAACAATATAATGGAAATTAAATTGGGACTGAAAATTTATAATACATTTTACTGAAGTAAATTTTTTCACAAAAAAGGATATTTCAAAGAAATTATATCAGGGTGGCCACTCTCTAGACAAACTCAAAATCCCCCGAGATTTCCAGGCTTTCCAAAGTAAAATTTCTGAAATTCCAGACACCACGAAACGTATTTCCGATTTTTAAATCTGATTTTGGAATATATTTAAACCACTATATCATAGAACACATCTATACATGCACACATACACAACTTTGTGTAGTACCACTACATTTTGTGTGCTTTGTGTTTTAAATAAAAATTGCTCACATGTGTCCCCCTTTCCCAGTGGCGGATGGGACAGCATGAACCCGCCCTGGCATTTAAAGGCTAGCCGGCCCCTTAAGAGTTGCTCCTTGAAGAAGACCCCCTCCCTCCTTTTTTTTTTTTTTAATGTGAAACAGAGAGCTTTCTAGGTTTGGGAGAGAGGCATCATGACTCCCTCTCAAAAATAGAAAGCTCTCTCTTTTACCAGTCATCCCTAGAATTTGAGGACTCAAATTAAGAGGTTTTGCATTTTAACGAATGAGGAAAAAAGGAATTAGTAATACGAACACCTACATAGTAAAAAGCTTAACATTCGTGCAGATGATAGGGGGTTCGGGGGCACTCCCCCGGAAAATTTTCGAAATTTTTGCTCCAAAAGCGTATTGTTAGACAATTTTTAGATAATCTTGGACAATGTTTCTGGGGGAGGGGGGGCTTTGGAGAGAATTCCCCAAGAAATTTTTTAAAATTAAGAGTCATAAAAACGCATGTGTAAGCTATCTTTGGATACTGTAGGAGAAGGGGTGGGTTTCAGGAATTAGGCAAAATTTCTCAATTGAAGTTCCCAAAGCGCAAATTTAGACGAGAATTGACGCTCTTTGGCAAAGGGGGATGTTTTTTTTTTAATTGAAGTTCTTTGACAAGATTATTACCGGTAAATTGACCTCCCTCCCCCCAAAGTAGTCTCTGTAGGCACACCTTACATGCAATAACGAATGAAGAGGGGAACTTTTCGCGCAACATCGCGCAAAAACAGACTGTATAATTGTAATGAAAGTATAAAGCGAAAATTCAGACGATCCTTTATGATGTTAAGGAAAGGAGGATTAGGAAGCGATCCCCCAGAAAATTGTTGAAATTTAAGTTCTAAGAACACACATGCATGGGCTATCTTTGATGGCGGGGGGAAACGGATAAGGTAAGCAATTTTCCGCGGAGCAGATGGGGCATTAGCCAGAAAAGAAGGTACATATACAATCTCAAAGGACTTCAGATGGACGACATGTATCAAGCCATCATGAAAACATTAGTGCAGAGTCCAGTGTTAACATCAGGCGATGTCTCCTGGAATTAGGCGCTTTGCGAGGCCAAAAAAGTACCTTCTACGTTTCTTATACTTTCCGTGTATGAAATGGGCCGTAGACAGAGGTAGAGAATGGGTTCAGCATTTGATTTAAGAGCAAGTAATTAGCAGATTTAACTATTGACAAGTTGAACCTATAATCGTAAGTACAATATTCTCCTCGGAAATGGTTACGAGTTTGTAGTGTTGAAAATGCACTTGAGGCGATCTTTGGTAATGTTAAGGGAATAAGAGGTTCGGGGGCTCTCTCGGAGAATTTTTGTGGAATTGTAGCTCTAAAAACGCATTTTTAAATGATATTTCGTGATGTTAAGGAAAGGAGAAATTCAGGGGCCGACGCAACGTCCGGAATTTTTTCTCATTTGTATAGACTTAATTACTTTTAGGCGGTCTTTACATAGGTTAGTGCGGGGGGGGGGGGGGGAGGACTTATCCAGCCATTTTTTTAATTGTAACCTTAAAAAACGCTAATGTTTTTTCACTAATTTTGTCAAGGATAGGAAGGCTGTCACTGGAAATTCTTGAAAATATTAAATCTAAAAAGGCTGGTTCAGACTATCTTTGACAATGGCAATGAAGACACAGATCCGATGCCCTCCCTCCCCCGGAATTTTTCTTTTCATTTGCTGATTCATTCTAGATGATAGTAGGTAATGTTAGGGAGTAAAGAGGTTCGGCGGTGCTCCCCGGGAAATTTTTCGAAAATTTAAACCTAAAAAATACGATTGTATTAGGTCTTCTTTGATAGCGTAAAGGGAACCGTCAATTTTTTGAAATTTAAGCTTAAAAATCGTTATTTTAGTCGCCTTCAATGACGTGAGGCGGAGGAGTTTTCGGAAGATTTCCCCCGCAAATTTTTCGAAATTGAAGTCCATAAAACAAAATTTAAGACGACCTTTATTGTTGCTGACGAAGAGTGTTGACGACGCTCCAACGAAAAAGCTCGAAGTTATCTTTTAAAACGCAGTTTTACGATCTTTGGTAATGTTTGTGGGTGAAGCTATTCGGGGCCCTCCTTCGGTAATTTTTCGAAGCTTAAATTCTAAAACGCAGTTGTAGATGATCTTCGCTGATGTTATCAAGGGTTCGAGGGCTCTTCCCAGAAACCTTTTCGGAATTGAAGCCCTAAAAACGTGTTTCATGTTTGTTGATATCAGGGGGAGGAGAGGTACGGTGACCTCTGAAATTTGTCTTGTTAGTGGAAGTCCTAAAAACGAAATTTTAGATTAGCTTTAAGGATGGTGTTAAGAAGTTTCTGCAAGCTTTGGCTGGTTACTCTCCTGGAGGCTATTCAAATTTAAGTCCTAAATACGAATTGTAGGCCATCTTTGATGACGGTAGGCGACAGGAGAAGGGACGGGGTTCCTATTTTAAAACTCTTTCCCGGCACTCTTTCAAAATAAAAGGTTTAAAACCCGTTTTTAGGCTACCTTTGTGGTGTAAAATGAAAGGATCAAGTTCGAGGACATCCCTCTCTTTCCCATTCTTGGCTAAGTCCCACTCTTTTGTTAAATTATTGATAGAAATGTTGTGGAGAAACCTTCCCCAGTATTTCTATTCCAAGACCATTGACCATTTCAGTTCTTTGATTTTTCGATAGTGAAATTTTCACTTTCCAGCCTGATGTTTGTACTTTTTTAAAATTAAAGCGTTTGGGATTCATTAAAATAATGCTTCCAGAATCTCTTACTAAAGTTTTGGTTTACTTTCGTTTTGTACATTTAGAACTACTGGTGTGAACATTCATTACAATATTTTAAATCTCTCTTACTTCATTTCAGCTTTTTTTTCTATTTAAAACATGCTTTGGCGGTCCCTATGAAACTGTCTTGATTATTTATCTATTCATTTTTTGTAATAAGCTAAAACTTGTCATGGGTTTGTACTATGTACTGAACACGTTTTTTTTTTTAAATAGAAGTTCGAAACATACATTTCAGCGGCCTCCAATAAAGAACCGTGAATGTTCCTAAATAATATCCAAAAATTGCATTTTCTTTTAAAATTTCGCTGAAAAAAATATTTTTGTCACTGGAATTTCAGTTGTTATTTTATTATTATTATTTCAATTTTTTTAATACTGAGAACGTCCCCCCCCCCTTTTTTCTGGTCATCACTAAATTGGCTGCCTCGGTTCGGTAGTCTCCCCTGGCGACGGCCCATCCCAGACATGACGTCTTCATTTTGTCCCTTACGAACTACAGGCAGCTTTAAGGTACTGGGCAGTCATGAAACTAAATTATCTTATAAACCGATGAATTTAACGACACACAGAAAAACATCTTATTACTCACAGCATGAGTTTGTAGTTTTTTTTTTTTTTTTTTTCAATTTTTGTAATCATTACTTTTTTTTGCAGAACCGGAACATTTCTTGAGAAATATTCCGGATTATTATGATATTACCATAGATATTTAAATATTTTCTTTACAAAATCGAAGAAAGAAGGAAAAGAAAAGAAAAATCGTGGATTGATTTTTTTTTTTTTTTTTTTGTACTATTCAATTGTAAAATTCTATGCCGCCCAAACAGAGGCGGCCCACCGGGCAAATGCCCGGCTGCCCGCCGGCCCCATCCGCCCCTGCCCTTTCCACTATATACTATTGAGATAAAATTTAAAATATCATGAATGTTGTTTAGAATTTGTTCTTCAGGTTTATTCAAATAGCCTTACAGCCATTTTGCTAAGTTAATTTCCTAATAATCTGTTTTACTTTACTTATTAATGCATAGCTGCAAACCTCAAGATTAAGCAAAAAGGAGACTAAAAGAACTTTCTGCGAAGCACGTGTTCAATGTGGGCATGTTTAAAAAAAAGGAGGTTTTACCTCTAGTTAAGTAAATTTTCCAGGTCAACAGTTTAATATATTAATAGCAATATTGGCAGGGAAAACTTTTAACAAAACAGAAAGAAAAGAAATCAATAATAATAGAAACAAATCCCGAACTTTCTCTCTCTCTCTCTCTCTATAAAAAGATATTTTCCCAATTTTAGTCAAACATTCAAAAAAAACATTAAATGCTGAACTCATTAATGTTTTGCATAATTAACCGTACGGAAATTAGAGCTCGCTGAATAGACGATAATGACAATAAGACTACAAAAAATGTAAAAGCAAAATTTTATTGATATCAACTAAGAGTAAAATTTGTAAATAACAAAAATCATAATTGCAAACACGAGTCGTTAACCCAAATTCTCTATCGAAAAGCGAAACCTACAACATGAGGGAGGAGGAAACACACATTTTCTGTTATAAATGTTCATTACATGTCCCTCTTTTTCTTTTCATAGCGTTTATTTTCAAGAAAAACGCAGCAAAAAATCTTTTCTTTTTTTTTTTGAAAGTATGGAGAGGATTTTGCAAATTTAATTTTTTTTTCTCTGAAAATAGAAGAATCTGAACTTTCAAGCGAGTACACCAATAGCAAAGTATAAAACAAACTTTCCCAATGCAACACACAAAAAGTCAATTTGAGGAAAATCACATGACCATCTTCACGGTAAAAGCCGATGCGTTGCCTGTCGTAATTTTCAGAGTTGATCACAAATTTCCCTGAGTTTTCCCCATTTTCCAGAGGTATTTTTAAATTCCCTGAGAATTCTCTGTTTTCCAGGTTCCCAGAGTGAGTGGCCTGGGTTTCTGTTCTATGGTATGGGTATTTGTTGCAACAGGATTTCACAGCAACTTGCAGCTGCAATAATCCATAACTTACATACCATAAAACTATATTACGCAAACAAAAGTATCAGCAATAAATAATACCCTAAAATAGAAACATTCACTTACATTTGCCATCATGCTTTACAAGAATTTTGTACAAATCAATAGATCCTTCTCCAAGAAGACCATCTTTCATAAGAGAACTGTGATTTAATACTTTAAAGTGAAGCTTTGAGTAAGGTGTGACAAGTCTGCAAAAGAAAATCACAATGCATTGAAAATGAAATGCTAGAATTAAGCCTAACGAGTAGTAAATAAATGTCAAAAACTATCACCAAGAATTTATTTTAATTAAGTGTAATTACAGAATACAACACATGCAAAAAATTTTAAAATAAACATATCATAATAAATATATGTTTAAATAACATATAAACATAATAAAGCTCATTTTACTAATTTTACTGAAAAGTAAAAATAAAGCATTTCAAAAGACCCTTGAGAACCCTGTCTAAGGTGCACACCACCATGCTAAAAAAAATTATGTTGACTTGCTTGTAAAACGATCAATTATAATCGAAACAGTGGTCCTACCGAGACACAGAGACACACAATTACATATTAACTTTCTGCCATATAATTAGAAAGTATTATAAGGCATTAGAAAAAAAACAAGCAATTTAAGGTAACTTACATTGGAAACTGTTCACCCCATTTTGGATTACAAGTATTTTTACTATATTCTGTTTTGACAGGAACACCTCCATCAACACTTAACTCCACATATGGGCTCGGCTTAAAAAGGACGCTTGAAGAGTTGAGCTTTGCAGAAACAACTGTGTGAAAATTAAACAAATGTTAAAACACAATAAACCTAATAAGATTAAAAGAAAACAAGAAAAACACTAATACACTCACTTGTAACATTTAGCTCAAATAAAGAGCTGCTCTGACGTAAGGCTTCACCCATCGCCAGAAGTTGAAGAAAATATCTAAAACAGAATAAGAGGACAATTTACAAAATGCGTATGACATGAAATTCATGTTTCAAACTCTGACAGTTGCAAATTTTTGAGAAATCAGAGAAAATCAAGTAACATTTCACAATATGTTGAAAACTTTGAATTGAAAAAAGTCAACAGGTTAATGATTAATACTGTTTAAAATCTCACGCCAAAAATAGCCACATTAAAAATGTCAAAAACCATTTTCGATATCAAAAAATTAAATAAGAAAGAGAACACATTTTACTAGGTAATTGATACTGCATATAACAATAATGACCAGACCTTGAGAATAGCAAAGGTTAAGATTGATACCTAGATCCAGTGGCCCACTCAGGAATTTTTACTGGGAGGAACTAGAATTTTTTAAAGGAACTCTGATACGTGAAGTGAGAGACAACATCAGTAATATTTCAACAGCATCCTCCCTCCCAGTTTTATGTAGATATTTTTTTTTAATTTCGTATTATTAAAGTTTTATTACAGTTGTATTTTGATTATATTCAAACTTTATGAATTTTCAGGAAAGAAAAAAATAGTGTTCTTTCCTGTTCTCAGTGCTTCCTCTCTTCGTCTATCGAACTACAAAATCAGTTTAAATTTTTAAATGATCTAATTATGCTCAAATTAGGAAAAAAAACTTGAGTAAAGAAAACTGCAGGAAATATTATTTTTTAAAACAGAAAGATGAATCTCATTGGAGGATAAGTCTCGGAAAAAGATATCTGCAGCAGCTGTATTTCAAGCGAAGTAATTTTTGACCATTTTGTGAAATTTCCAAAGTTAAAGACCAAGAAACGCAATTTCAGACCTTTTCTTTGGCCTTGTCAAAAGGCCAATGAACTTTTCTGAATTCCGTGTCTACGGGAGGGGCTTAAGCCCCTTAGCCCAGTCCGTGGGTGCGCCACTGCCTAGATCTCTCTGCTCTTGGCATTATGCTGCCGTGCGCAGGTAAACGGCAGTATTTGCAGAAATGAGTTTTCGAGATATTTGAAGAAACGTGTTTTAGATTCAATACTAACAATAGGGAAATAATGGAATTAGACTTTTTTTTGCGTCTGTTTTTCAGCGGAAACCAAATAAGCGAGCTTGTACAATAAAGATAACATACAGTAGATGACGAAAATGCAAAAAAAAAAAATGAAAAATTTGCAGTTACTGCCCTTTACCTGCACATGGCAGTATACATTTCAGGTCTTTAAAATGCTAATAATATGGTATCACTAATTAAATTTCTGTCACTTTCAGTGCTTTGTGAGGTATGTAGAAACACTAGGAGTATTTTCGAATAGAGTAACCATATGCACCGGTCCGTTGATTTGACGATGTCACAGTGATTGGCCATAGGATATTGTCATTATTTTTCATCAATTGGTAGCTGCATTAGAATGCATCTGGGTCACTGGTTAGCCGGTTACTCTATTGGAACATGCCCTACATGAAATAACCAAGTCTGAATACAGTAAAACTACACTAGTTAAGTGCTTGACAAAAACTATTCTAAAACTAGAAAATCTCCCATCAAGGTATGACAGGTGAAAATTACTTCTACATTTGAACAAATAAATTGGTTGTTTGGTGATATTTTGATAGTTGAAATTTTAACCTTAACTCCAGTGGATGGACCCTAACTCCAGTGAATGGCTTTCATTGTGGACCACTTTTTTCATTTCTATATTTTCCTAAAATGACAGATTTACCAGTAAAACAGTTAATAAGTTACCAGATTCACAGACTTAGATAAAATGAAAAGCTTTCTGAGAACACAAATCCTAACTGGAAAATTTTCTGCAAATGATTATTTTACCTAACTCACCCTTGAATAAAGAATTAAATTTACATTCAAATATGAAAGAGGCCAAAGTGCTTTAAATTATTTATTTATTACAACAACTTAAAGTTTGTGTTTAATTTTTACCAACTGAAGAAACTGCCAACACCATTATTCTTTTCACACATATGTGCTTTAAAAAACTTTTGGAGTAAGGCTTTAACATTAAATAAACTGTGATTTTTTAAATAAGTCCCTTTTTTTTTGTATTTTTTTTCCATTAATAAAAAATAACTTTAGCAGTTTGAAAAAAATTTCTGCAGAGCCAAAAATTTTCGTCTATATCATGCAATACTGCAGATCCAGTTCAGCCTAATTGAAATAAAGCATTTCCCTTCATGTCAAACATTTCTAAAAAGTATTATCAAATTATTATGCCGTGGCACGAGTTTCATTGTTAATGAAGTCAGCATTAATCAATCATTCGTTATTATTTTTATGAGGATTTTAACAAATGCAGAGATTCAACCGCTTTCAGTTTATATCAAATTTTGGAGCAGCTAAATTAAGAATCCATAACTATTATCAGAGCAAAAAAACATTCAGTTTTCTAGCACTAAAACTCAGTGCAAAGCGGATGGCCAAGCAACAGCAAAAAATTCTACGATTGCTTTCTTTAAAATTATCCAGGCAGGAGCACATAATGCTTGGAGAGGAATCCTCCTTTCCAAAGCGAAATTCAAATCTTGAGTGTTAATAACTGGTTTTGTATGTCATGGGGGGCCAGAAGAAATTAACTTCTGTATCAAAATTGAAACAAAATCCATTTACTTCTCTATATCAGTCATTACTATAACATATCAATTTTACAATATTTTTGAAGAACTAATTTCTTTTTTGACTGTGAAATGCTTTATTTTTAGAGATCAGGGGTAGGAGCTGTTAACCCTGTTGTGGTGATATATATTGGACTCTGTTTGACATTACAAAATTTGCAGTTGTGGTCCTATGTACAGCAGTGTCCTGGACACATGTCGAAACTGCAACACATAAATTTTCGCGAACTTAAGATGGCACCAGGCCTGTCAATCTGACATTTTCCGGGGGGGGGGGGGGGGGGGTCAAATGGTGTGTTATACCAAACACAAATTATACCAAAAAATGCCCAAAACAAAGCCCATTTATGTGTCACATATTAATTTCTCAAAGTCAGGGAAGGAGTAATTATTCCCCTTCTGATTCCCCTAAATGACAGGTCTGGATGGTACACTCAGAACACAATCCAGGGATACTTGTATGATTTATAATACTCTGCTTACATTTTATGACCATCTTGAATTTACCAGGAAGAAAAAAGTTAATAGAAGTCAATAGATTAAATACTACAAAATCAAGGGAAAAAAAATAACACAAGACTAAAAAATCGACCCCATACATTGCACATCTATGATTCATGAACATATTGATTTCAGATTGGAAGTGGTAAAAGAAGATTGGAAGTGGTAATAGAAAATTAGAAGTGGTAAGATTTTTTGATAACCAATTATTTCAACTATTGTTGAATTCTTTGAGGCCAAAGAATAAGTGCCAATATTTACTAGCTTTGTCAATGTAACAAGAATATAACAACTATCTTCGAAAAATTGGTAACAAGTGTAATTTGCTTTACAGAAAATGAGTAAACAAAAAATTAATAATTTTCCCAACATGACAAATAAAAAAATGTTCATTTTTACTGTTTTCAACTTTTTACAAGTAAATAATTAGTTTACATCTTTCATTAACTAAGGGCAACTTTAAGATAGCAGGAACTCTAATTAGAGGTACTTATTTACCTACAAAACTGCAGCTAAGAATAAATGAAATCAATGGTATGTTTCATGCATTACGTTATCAAAGAAAAATGCGAAAATTTTCACTAAAAAATTGTGGCACTAATTTGATGGTATTATTAAATCCAATGGAAAAACATAACATCTATTTGGTACAAGTAGACACAGAATGCATTAAAAATTTACTTTCTAGAGAATTGTAACTGAACGAAAACTACTGCAAAAATAGAGACACCTAAGCAAATCTAACAATCCTTCAACAGTTTGAGAGTTATGTTTTCCAATTGGCAATTCACGGCAAACGTATCATCAGTCATCTGATGAAATAGGAAAGATAATACTTTCAGAAATTTTAAATTAATACATACCTTTATGCACGATTTCTCTCATTAATACACAAAAAGTTAACACAAATCTAAATTCAAAAATTACAACGGAACGAAAGTTCTAAAGTAAGCTTTCAGATAAATGCAAACTTCATGTTTACATAAACACAGTATCAATATATTAACGCAATCTTTTAAGAGAATCTAGGCCTATGATTTCACATCGTATAAGCCCGTTTACAAGCTACTTCCGGTGTCCTCTACATTATATCACGTGATTGGATATCAAATATTTTCAATCATTTAACTTTACATTCCTAAAGTTTTACGTAAACATTAAAAACATCGTATTTCACTGTAGACTTTCATGTTCACGTCAACGACCCCTTCACTCCCACAGTGTTCCTCCCGCAAAGGGTGAAGATTTTTTAGGAACAGCAGGAGCGGAGCAAATGTAACAAAAAAAATAATTACAATTATATTAAATGGTAATTTTATTTGCTTTCAAAAGCAATTGTTACTTCCGCAGACAGTTCGCTTTTTTAAATTATTAAATCAATCTTTCGTAAATAGAAATAAAAACTAAATTGGTTCCCATATTCACTTTGTTGCGTAATTAATATCGAGGGCAGTTACCAAATTGTTTTCGGTAAGGAACTTAACATTTTTGCATTTCTGCTTTTAAAAACTTGTTTAAAAATTAATAATAGCGTGCTTTCCCTATTCGAGTGCATTTGCGTATCAACTATGTTATCAGGCATAGCAAAAAAAAAGAACATGTTTGATCCAGAGGGAAACTAAATTTTCGATTTTTTACTGAGTTTCAAAAGACATTTATTGACTTCAATTGTGAATTTATTGTTTGTGCACACTGATGTTTGCCCAAAGCAAGCTTTTGCTCCGGTCGGTTAATTTGATGACGTCAATGGTTAGTGTGGTGAGTGTCCATCATTGAGCTATATACTAACTTATGTATATAGCTCAATGGATATTTTTAACGGCTTTTTCTCCATTAGTAGTTCTATTAAAACATGCCTGGTTACTCACCGGTTTTCGATGGTTTATCAGTTATTCTATTCGAACATATTTTTTTTGGTACTGCAATAAAGGTTGCGTTCGATGAGCACGACCGAGAGCGACCGGTTAGTTAATCACGTGACAACTAATGATCACGTGCTCCAATCAACCAATCAACTGCTTAGAATGGTAACCAGTGAGGTAACCGGTTGATCATAGAACGCTGCGGTAAGTAACCAGTTACTTACTGGTTAACCGGTGAGGTTCGTCGAACGCACCCAAACTTACTGTCTGAAAGATTCTTAACTGCAACCGTTACACTTGTTTACGACAAGGGCAACAAGTTTTTGTTTTTCGTTAAATGCGAAGGAGCATGTTCTTTTAAGTGTGTTTGTTGGTAGTTAAAAATGTTTAATTGCACTCGAGCGTTGTATAATGTTACAAATTTAACACTTTTTCTTCGAAACAACAGAGAAAATGCTGTAAAAATTTTGTGAGTAACAGTCGTTACGAACCACTTGAGTCTGTTGTGTTGATGGCTAGGTTACGGTAACGTGGTCGTTCGTCGAGAATATTGATTATAATGGAGCTTTTAGTATTCTACAGGGGAGATTTCGATAATTGGGAGTCTCCCTAAATTTTTTAATCGTCACCAAATGCTTGAATGCTAACGACTGTATACTAAGAATTTCGTTCTTGCTGATGTTAAAATGCAACGATGATAGAAGTATTTTAGCCCGGTACAGTTATTTCTCACAACTTGCAGACCTCGCAAAACTTCTAATTATTGAAATATACCTACCCATTGTTTAATTTAGGTTTAGGATTATTCTACATTTTAATGCAACTTTTACTGTTGTTTAATGTAGTAGTGTAATTTTTATCTTTGAAGAACAGTCAGAAATGTGACAAAATTCCTTTTCATGCGTTTTGTTCAAAGTGTCGATCTAAAATTGCAAAAATGTTTTTACTCTGGTTCCGATTGTTTACATAATTTAAAGATTTTGTCTTATATGTATAACTTATTACATCTCACATATAATATCATGTGGAAGGCCTTCATACTCTTATTGTATGAAGGCCTTAATTTGGATGGGAACTTTCACATTTATTTTCAATGTTATGAGAATTATAAGATTTTAGAGGAAATGCAGGTTATTTACAGCATGTAAAAATTAGTTCTGATGGCTATTGAGCTCCTGCACTTCTTTTGTTACTAATTAAGACCAAATCTAAATGTGAGGTGTGACCCTCAGTAAAGAAAAGGTTGGCGACCACTGATTGATACAGAGATCAATATGTAAAGATATGTAGAAAATTTCTACTCCACTTTTTTTTTCCTACTTTGCCCAAAAGATAAGCAACCAACGTAATGATAAAACGTAAGCAGCAAACACACAGACACAAAGCAACTTGTTATATTGTATGTAGGGACTTTATTCTGTTATTTTGAAAGATCATTGTAAAATAGATCCCTAATGTTGGCTTCCTAATGGCAGTTTTTAAATAATGTTTGAATGTTTACTTATATCGCCATACCGTTCACTAAATTTATGCATTCAGTTAAGACATTTTCTAAAGTTTTTCTAAAACAAACATATTTATGTGTTTGTAAAATATATTGCAGCAAACTTCCATTCAACAATAATTATATTTAATGTCCAATAGTTTATTGATAAAACCTCATAAATTGCAAAAATATTCTCTAGATATATTTTGAATTATTTTTGCATTAAAAAGTTGCATATATTTTGTAAATACTGAAAATTGAAATAAAAAAAAATTAGACCTCTCCGAATCTTAGTAGCCGGTTTAGTTCCCCTGCTTTTATTATCATTTTATTTTTTATTTTTAATTTCAGATCTACCAATATTGTATTGCCTACAAGAGAAAAACATGGAATTCGGAAGATAAAAGTTCATGATAATTATTGGGTACCCAGAAGAAGGGCTCTCACTGATGATAAACTAACTGAAGAAAATAAAGCGTTCCTTCAAGATGTCATTGAGGAAAGATTTTTGAAACCAGGCGAAAGCCCTTTGAAAGAAAATCAAGAAGTAGAGAGAGCTAAATGGACACCAGAGTAAGATCATATATCATAAAATTAGTCTTTTAGTATATAGCCAGTGACATTCTTCACATAGATATCGCCCGGAGCAATAAAAACTTGAAACGTTTTATGCAAAAAGGTAGTACTTCTAAAAGTAAAGGAGCTTTGCCCCCTCACTTTTCAGGGTCAAATACAAATACAATACAAAGACAAATGTGATGACCAGCAACAGGCTCTGGGCCCAGCTAGGCTGGTCCTAGTCGTTTTATAAGTCCCCAATGAAGATCAATGGCCCTCTTAAAGCTATCCACTCCCTTGCTCATTACCACCTCTTCCGGTAAGCTATTCCAAGTGCCCACGACCCTGCTAAAGTAGTAGTTTTTCCTGATTTCCAAGTTAGCCTGAGATTTAAATAGCTTAAAACAATGACCCCTTGTCCTGCTTTCCCCGCAAAAATTTAATCCATTTACATCTTTCATTTTGATAAATTTAAATAACTGAATCATGTCCCCTTCTGACTCTCCTTTGCTCCAGGCTATACATGTTAAGCCTATTGAGTCTGGTATCATAATCTAAATCTGAGAGTCCCCTTACTAATTTAGTTACCCTTCTTTGAACCCTTTCCAATGCAAAAATATTTTTCTTCAGATAAGGCAACCAAAACTGAACAGCATACTCCAAATGAGGCCTTACTAAACTCCTATATAAAGGCAGAAGAACTTTCTTGGATTTGTTTGAAATAGATCTATTGATAAACCCAAGCATTTTGTTGGCTTTGTTACTAGCAATACTGCTCTGTTGACTAAACATGAAATCCTGATTTATTAAGATACCCAGATCTATAACGTTTTCTACCCGACTAATGACCAAACCCTGTAATTGATAATTTGTACGCTTATTTCCATGACCTAAGTGTAGCACTTGACATTTCCCTACATTAACTGCCATGCCCCACTTATAATATGATCTAAATCCTATTGAAGCTGTTTTACTTGTTTCCCATTCTCTACAATCCCCATAACTTTTACATCATCAGCAAAACAATTTATGTTTCCAGAAATATTTTCATCAATATCATTCATAAAAATAATATGCAGAAGAGGACCTAAAACTGATCCCTGCACAACCCATTTAGAATGATTTCCCCTCACAACTACTCTTTGTTTCCTTCCAGTCAGCTAATTCCTAACCCAAAGTAAAGTTTCTCCTCCTATTCCTATATCAGCTAGTTTGTTGGGAAGAGCAACATGCAGTACCTTATCAAAAGCTTTTTGAAAATCAATCTAAACAACATCCGTACACTTTTTGTTGTCTAAAGCCAAGGTAACCTTGTTATAGAAATGCAATAAATTAGTAGCACACGATTTACCTTTTCTGAAATCATTCTGCAAACTAGTCAACAGACTAACAGTGTCTAAGAAATTCATAATCATAATTTTGCTCAAAGTTTCAAAAATCTTAAAATCCGCTGAAGTCAGACTTACAGGTCTATTAGATCCTGCATTAACTTTAGACCGTTTCATGAAGAGTGGTGTTATGTTAGCCAGCTTCCAGTCCTCTAGCAATGTCCCCAAGTTATAAGAAGCATTGAAAGCATTTAAAATAAAATTCACTAATTCCTCTGCACATTCAACCAAAATTTTTGGATAAATATTATGTGGTCTCGGAGCTTTAGTTGCTTTAATTTTTTTCTAATGAAATAGGACCTTCTCCCTGGTTATATGATATATATTAAATATTAATGATTAATTGAAAAATGGCTATGTGGTGGATGGATTTATTTTATAAAAGTAAAATCTAAACATTTCAAAGAAAAGGACTTTTTCCATTTTATTTCATAAGATTAGAGCTTTGAAACGGAAAAAAAAAGTTTACGGTGGGCATTCGTCTAAATTTCTGATGCTATTTTTCTATTCCACTCCAAGGACCACGCACCCTAACCTCTAAACTTCTTTTGTCTCCTCACCTTTTTGGTGCGCCAGCAGCCGTGGGCGCCCATGTAGGGGGGGGGGAGGACAAGTAGAGGCTCAAGCACTCCCCCCTTAGAAATTAGATCTTCCTTGCTTTTAGTACTTCTTTCTTTGCAAAAATGTAAAAACATTTGTTTTCCAGCCATCAATGAATAAGTTATTAAAAATATCAAATTTTAATAACTCTAATCTGTACTGAAATCAGTTTCCATGGGGTAAATATCCTGCTAAACCATGGGAAAAAAAATCTGATTCCACTTCCCCCCACCCCTTAAAATTTTACATATGGACGCACATACCAGCAGCCTGTGATAGTGTAATGAAAACGTAAATTAAAAGATATATAGAAAATGTAAGTGCACTTTAGAAAAAATAGCCCTAAATGCATCTGTAACCACCCCTTTCCCCAGGGGTGCCGACGTAGGGGTGGGCCATGGCACAGACTGTGCTATTAATATTTTAGGGGGAGGGTGTTTTGAGGGGTATTTTTCATTTTGGGGGGGTCTTTGTGATATTTAGGGAGTGCGCCCTTGTCCTTAGGGGGTGGGCACCCCTGCTTTCCCACAATATTGTGCTCTATTTATATTGAAGTTTGATAGATTAATTATAATTAAGGATTGATCAAATTTTTCAGAATTGTTTTTTTCCCTAAACTCTCAACTTCATTTTGGGTGTCCTCCTCCAAAAAAGTTTTACCAGGTCAGGCTGTCATTACGCTGCTGAGTATAGCATCCCTTGAATATCTAGCTGTCACTTTTAGCAAACCTCATTTAAATTGCATTGATACTAGTTTATTCAATACAAGAGGGAATCTAACTTCTGGTTTTGGAAAGGGTCATCATTAGTGGGTATCAAAATACAATTTTGGAGCACAAGGCGGAGGTCAAGGAGGTCAAAGTTTCTTCAAAATGCAGTAAGGTTGTTGTTGATCTCTTTAAAAAAAAATGCGTTCATAACCCTCCCTTCTGGATTGCCCTTGGTCCAATGATAATCTTGCCTTATTGTTTTCAGAATTTAGTGGAAACATATTTATATTGCTGTTTTTTAATATGGGTGAATGTTAGTTTTCTGTACTAAGTGCTTAACCTACTTAACTAAACTAAACTAAACCTAACTTAACTAAATGCTCTACCTGCTTAAAATGCATGATATAGAGCAAAACTGTGGATACTTACATTTTGTTCTCGTAGAATCTTTCAAATTGCTTCATTTTCAGATTAAACAAATGCTGGCATATATTTTAGCATTTCAAGGAAACCCTCTTCTAATAATATTTTGCTTGGTTGTTTTTGATATTCTAACATAAATTGCCACTCATTTTAGTGGTCTGATTTTATTTTACTTTTTTTTTAAATTTATTTATTTGTATATTTTAATTTTTTTTCATAAATTACCAGATTATTAGGTAAAAGTTCTTATATTTGTTATTATACTGTTATTGAACTAAAATGTGTGTCATTAAAAATACATCTAAAATGAAAAAGTTGTATTTGTGTTTTCTGCGTCTGTATTTTGAAACATTTTGATTTATAGCTTATTAACTGAAATACTTTTTATTAAAAATATTATCTGTGCAATTTTAGTCACACTATTTTTTGAAAATGTTTTAAACCTTCATATAATAATTGTTCTTCATTGTGTAAAAATGTATTATAATTAATGTATCAGATTCAAGAAGCAGAATTGATAAGAAGCTGTTAAATTTATCAAGATTTGCATAGTGTTGAATATATGGCATAGGTAAAATTCAGAAATTGCAACTTAATTTTACAGATTTTTTTTAAATATGCAAGTTTTTCATTTGTTCCACGAAGTAGAAAGTAAAGTCAATTATTCATTGTGTATTTTTATGAATAAAAAAGTTATCCTTTTACTATTTTAACTTAACTATATGTTTCTTTTTGTTCAGATCTGTAAGAGTTGGTGTCATTGCTAGAAAAATCGGAGCATATCCCATGTGGAAAAAAAATGGGGAAAAAGTATATACTACACTTTTGCAGGTGTGTGTGTGTGTGTGTTTTTTTTTTTTTTTTTGTATTAAGTCAAGTGAAAAAACATTTTATCTTTAAACCATACATTTAAATCATTTTGATCAATTATGTCTGTGAAACATTTTGTGTGGATAAAAGATGTTAAAAGTTAGGATGCTTGTACCAAGGTATATGCAAAATAAAAACAGGGGAAGCCACATTTTCTTTCTTTCTTTCTTTTTTTTTTTTTTTTTTTTTAATTTTGTTGCTGTCAGATATAGAATTTGCTTTGTCATTATGGTGTGCTAAGGGTGTTAATACCCCTTAGAATATCTAGCAATTTGTCTCTATCTCAAGCCTCTTTAAATACTTAATATTAACATATGAAAAGAACAGGGAATAAAGGGGAAATGTTAATCGTTCTGCCTTTCCAGAAAAGCATGTTTGAAAAGTTCAAAACCCTAGCTTTTCTTTATTGTACAGTAAACTTGTGGGAGATAATTTGCCTTGATCATTCTCCTCCTTTCTTATCTGTTTGAATTGAGGAACACATTCTAATCTTAAAACTTTCAATTTTACCATATTAAACTGAACTGGAAAAGAAAAAAGTCGTTTTGCCATTCTCATGTGCACTTGTCTTTTTTTTTTTTGAATAATTTTTAACTTTTATAAAAATTTTAACTTTTTGAAAACTTCACATGCAGTTATTTGCTCAATTCTTTTCATGGCATTGAGCACCAAACAGTATAACTTATGTTATCAAACCTTACGTCATTGCAGCCAATTGTAGATTCTCAGCATCAAGCATAACTTGAAATGCACAAGTGTATCAGAACTCAGAATAGTTTGATTGTTGCAACACTTTTTTTAAATCTTTGTTTGCAATTCATTTACAAAATAACAATGTTATTTTATAATTTTTTACTACTCATTTTTGTGCAAATGGTTTACATATAGTTCGTAGTTATGCTTATCATAAATGAATCATGGTTCAATCCTTATCACAGTTAATGGTGACACATAGCTGCCAACTTGTAAGATTTAGCCTTACATTGTAAATTTTTTGGAGATATTGTAAGTTTGTAAGATCTTATGGCATAATTGTAAGATAATTAGGTTTGAGATCTCTGGTATTGCTTTTTTGAGTTTCCTGTTATGTTGCTTTAGAAGAATAGAGAAACTGCAGATGAAGAGCCTAAGATAAGCTCCAATGTGAATTTCGCTCTATACAAATAGATGATTTGCCCGATGTTCTGCTAAAAAGGTCGAGGATGGATAAAAATAGGCTGCTTTGAAGAAATTAGTTGATGTCAATGGTTCATTGAAGTATGAAAGGCTTTCTTTTTCTATTCTTTCCGTTCTAGCCATACCTCACAGCAATGCAGTGTGCGAAAGAATATTCTGTAGTGTCAGAAAGGCGAGAACAGAGCTGTGCAGTTCTGTCTGATAATAACCTGGATAACATTTTAATCATTAAGAACTTACCCCCCCCCCCCCTAAAAAAACTATTGTGTTAAATAAGTTATTGAAATAAAATTTTTGAATGTTGCTAAATCAGCAACTTAAGAAAGCGTAAATCCCAGTGAAAGTAATTTCAGCAAAAGCAGCTGACTGCATTAATTTACAAAAAAAAAGTGAGATAATACAGCAAGTTATTAGTTTTTTCCAAAAGAATATTTTTAAAGATTAATATTAAATGATGCATCTTACAGAAAAACATAAGACAATATTTTAAAAGTGCACACTTGTATTCTTAAATTTTTAAATGCACACACCTGCCTTTTTGAAAATAACTGCTTGTTGTAATCCTATGTTCCTCTTTTGTGACTCCAGTTTTTTTTTTTTTTTTTTTTTTGGTGCTGATTAATTTACAAGTAACGATTTGAAAATATAATGCTTTTAAATTTAACGGTTTGTTGTGTGTTGGTTAAAAAAGTGTACAAATACACCCACAGCATGCATTGTAACATTCTTAAAGTTGATATGTTGGCAGCTATGGTGACATCAAGTTTTAATAATTTTTGAATTAAAAAAAAGACATATAGGCAGCAGCAGAACTGAACAACTCACAGCTGACCTGACGGAATGACTTACCAAAACATCAGAGCACCTCCTTTATATGTCAGAAGAAAATATGGCAGTGTCCCATTACTTTCCAGAGTCATCTGTTAAATTTAAAATGCTGAAAAACTTGGCCACATCCCATGAGTGTTTCATGACTTGGACACTCTCAGTTAAATCAAATTCCTATTGAAATTTCATCTGCCAAGAAATTGCCACAGGTGTCTCCATCTAGTGGGTAATAGAGTGTCGAAATTCTGAGGTGGCAACGATAACCCGCCCATAATGGTGCCATATGAAAGATGCAGGGGAATGCAGTAGGACTGCAATTACTGAGGAGCTATTACAGCCTCATTATAAATAAAATAGTTGTGTCAGCAATAATTAAGTCTTTTGTGCACTTTTGCACTTGTTCATTGTATTATTGACTGTTTCAAAGTAACCTTATTTAAGAGATTAGCAACCACATCTCTTAAGGACAGATTTTTGCTGGAAGGAGAGTTAGTCTTTTTACAGAGGTTTTGCTGTACATGTAAAAATTGTATTTATATTTTGGGACAACTGTGTTATGTTTTTTATTGGGCAAATAATAGAAACTAAAATTTTTCCTAAACATTTATAGGTAGTGGACAACCATGTTATAAGGTACAACCCTCCAGAAATTTTCTCACAATCAAAATACTATAGTAATACAAGCAATAAAAACAGGACGTATGGAAGTTTAGTTGTAGGAGCTGAAAATGCCGATCCACAACTGGTAAAAAATTTCAATTGATTGTTAATTGTTATTAACTAGTTTTTAAAAATATCCAAATTACTTTTTTTTTTCTTGATTTTTTCCAAGGAAATATATGTAAGTTATATAAATTTTCTTTTAGAAAGGACTTTTCCTTTCTTTTTTGATATGATTACATATTTGAGCTTTTAAGAACTTCATGTCGTTCTAAAGTAACATGGAGAATATATTAAAATTCTAAAATTTGAAAAGCTATTTTACATCAAGTTTTTTCTTGTTTTTTCAGTTCAACAACAATCATGAAGGCTCACATTTATTAAATTTACACAATAATTAGTAATAATTATGCGCTGTATTTCTGGCCTGCAAGAAGCACCACGATTTATAATGTTACAATTTATGAAAGATACTTGGAACTGATTGAAACAAATCAAGGTGCCTACTTTAAGGAACACATTATTGAATGAAAACACAGAGGTGCCACGGGGGGGGAAGGGGGTCATGGCACAGACTGCTCCATTGAAAGTTTAGGGGGGGGGAGGTAATTTGAGGAATATTTTTCACTTTTCTGGTGGGATCTTGCTTTTGGGATGGGAGTCTTCGCGACATATAGGGGGTGCACTTGCTCTTATGGGGGTGGGCATCCCTGGAAAACAGAACAGTTACATTAAAAAATTAAAAATATATATCAGTGCTTATTTGTCATGGAATCCAAAAAATTCCCCATTATCATTGTTGCTAAAAGCACATAACATTCTCATATTCTACTGACACAAAACAATGTCACTATCGACATTATAAGTGCAGCCATTTTCCATAGCCTGATGCAGAAAAAAAAAAATTTCTTGCGAATCAGCTTGCACCTTAAATGAGGCACATTATATTCTCAGCTCACTAAATATAGGCTGATTTGGGGCACAATTTGAAGTCAAAATGTCTTCTGGGGTAGATGCAATATGGTAATGTACTTTATTAATAAACATGGCGACTTCCATTCCCAAAACACATGAGATTTCCAAAAAGTATTGATTTTCATATTACACAAATTTCACAAAAGTTTTTGTAATTTATTGGAAAAAAGCCCATTAGAAAAGCGGGAAAAGACTAGTATTATGATAAGAATTTGCATTAATCACTTTTTTCAGCATTGGTTTATTTAGTCCCTTTTTTTCTTTTTTGACAGTGATTACTACTTTAACCAAAGCCGAGTGGCTCAGTGGTAGCGCTTCGAGCTTCCATGCTACAGGCCCGGATTCTATTCCCGAGTTGAGCATGGCTGTCTCAGCCGTTCATCCCTTCAGTGGGTCGATAAAATGAGAACCAAGCGTGCTTGGGAACCAAACACTGGGGGTTCTGCGTTAGGCTGACCACCTCTATCTAACCACCTCTCTCTCTCCCCTGAGTCCCCCCCCTGGTCAGGAAAACTGAGTTGGGCACAGTAGGCCTTGGCCCTGAAGGGCTGTCATGCTACAGGGTTTGGTTTACTATTTTAACACTCTGAATGTGTTACTTTGGCACTGATAAAAAAAATCAACAAAGAAAACACCCTCCCCCCTCCCCCAAAACTGGTCTTGTGAAAGAAAAAGAAAAGAACTTTGGAAAAAAATAGCATTGTATATTTTTCTAGTGTTCTTTGTATAATCTACTGTTTGTGAAATAACAAGTAAGCTGTGTAACCGAAAACATATGTTGAAAGATTGTTACTCAGTTACAGTAGTGCTTTAAAATAACATTAGCCTTCTAAATTCATGCATACGTTGTTTTTTTATTGTAATGTGTTTGGTGCAAAGTTTAATTAATAAAAATGTTTCCCCAGTAAAACCTTAGTTAACAAGTGTAAATATGATTCCAAGTTCCTTTAGAGGATGCTGTAAGAATACTTTAATACTTAAATACAGTGAACCCAGTTTACTTTTGTTACAGTTTTGTAATACATTATATAATTTTTACAATAAATGAAAAAACAGTAAACTGAAAAAGGATGAATGAAATTAGAAAAAAACCAAGCTTCATTTTAAAATCGTAGCCCCCCCCCCCCCATGGACAGATTTGACCTTAAATACATTATTGAGATGTGCTACATGCCCTCTCACTTACAGTGACAAAAAAAAAATTAAGAAAGAAATACATGTGTAAAAACTTTTTATTTATTTATTTTTTAAATTTATTTACTTTTTCAATTTCCCAAACTTTTGTGTAGTATTTTCTACATTTCCTATCTAATCCATACACATGAATCATGAAAAACTAAGATTTGCTCCGTATTGTTCAAGGTTGATGTTATAAATTTACTGGTAATTAAAATTCTTTTATGGAAGATAAAATCAAATTTTTTAAATAAAAGATGAGTTTATATCATTACTTTGACTTTGAGTTATTCATCATAGTGACATTCTTTCTTTTTAATATAGTTTACAGCAGCATATAATGGCCTTTTTGCTGAAGCAGGTGTAATGCCTAAGAAAAAATTGACACGTTTTCGAATAACCCCTGATGCTAAAATTGAGCCAGGTAAGCCCAAATACACTGGTTATCATAAATTAAGGAAAAATCACAAAAATGAAGATTACTCAAAATGTTGCATGTAAGATTTTATGAAACTTACCCACAATATGCACATAGTAAGATATAAAATAACATAGAAAGAAATTATCAGACCATTATGTCAGTATAGGAATTGACACATCCCTAAAATGAACAATTCGAAAGTGTCAGCTTGCTACAGGAAAAGTACCTTAAATATGGAATATGTTCCACTCTAGAAGCAATACAGCAATGTGTGATGCTGTCAGTTATGCATTCTATCAGTTCCACAGGAAGCGGGAGCCATTGCTTTTGCAAAGCAGTATCAAGCACGGCAAGGGTCTGAGGGGGCAGGTTGAGAGCAGCTAGACGTCTCCCTAAAGCATCCCAAATGTGCTTGACAGGATTCAAGTCCGGGGATCGAGCTGGCCACTCCATGGGGAGAATTGTAGCTTGTTGAAGATAATCATCTACGATGCAAGCTCTGTGTGGTCTTGCAATAACAAGACCTGTAACAAGAAAGCATCGCCTATTGCCCCGGCATATGGGTGCACATAAGCATCAAGGATGTCATCTCTATAAACTTGAGCATTCACGATTCCCCTTGAAAGACATGGAGGTCTGTACGTCCACCTAAAGAAATGCCACCCCAAACACAGACACTTTTTCTTTCGTATCCATCTCTTTCGCAGATGTCGCTTCCTAGACTAAATCTAGACTCATCCCTAAAGAGAAAAGCCTTCCATTGATCAGGCATCCAGTGGATATGTTGTCGTGCCCACTTTAAACGGTTCCTTCTATGTCAAGCCGTGAGTGGCACACAATGGCTGGCCGTTTTGCATACAGAGCTCCTTCATGAAGCCTTCTACATACAGTTGACGTTGACACCAACCTTCCAGTGACTGCAGCAAGGATCTGAGATGAGTTGAAGTAGCGGCTTTATTCCTGCATGCACATAACCTCAAAAACTGGTCATCGGCGCTCCTGGTAGCCATTGGCTGTCCTTGGCTGAACCACTTGGATGCCGAATCTGTCATTTGAAATTAGCTCCAAAGTCTGAACCACAAAAGGACTCATATTTAGCCATCTGGCTACTTCTGTTTGACTTTGACCTGCCTCTAGTCTCCGAATGACTCTCCATCATACTGCCGTGCTAAGCACAAATGCCGTATCTGCACTTTTTGTCGAAATTGAGTTATTGTCACCAGGTGGTTCCTTGTCACATATTTTACCCTAATACAATAGTTTCATAGTCATTTGTCGACGGGAAAATTTTTTTAAAAAATTCTGAAAAAGTTTCATCTGAATCAAATACATGGAGACGCACAACTTTAAACGGGAATTTCTCATTTTGAAATCAGCTGCAGATACCACTTTTGCGCTTAGCACGGCAGCATAGCTCTGCTGGCAATTGATGCCTGGAAGTCATTATTACAAAATGGCTATCTCAGATTTCTTATGGCAGTATCACAACGCAGTTTATATGCTTACTCTCAATCATTGACTTTTTATGCTCCTCACAGAAGAAGCACTCCAATTTCAGTGCCACTAATTTGCATATTGCACTTTTATTAAGCACTTCTTACTCGGCAACATATTGAAATTTTACACGGTTTGGCTTATTTTTGAGAAAGTTATCGCTATTTTCGTGATTTTTCCATAATTTATGATAACCAGTGTACTTTACAGTGCAATTTTTTATTAGTTATCTGTTGCATTCTCCCTATCTCTTTCTTTAATATTTGGTTTAGATTTAGCTTGGAACAAGTAAAACTTCTACTTTTCATAATATATAATTTGTTAGACAGAATTTCAAAGAATAAAATTAACTTAATTTTTTGCACAGAATATATTATTGTGTACGATTGTTGGATTTTAATACTTAAGGTTCACAATTTTAAAGATTATTTTACAATAAATATTACTTATGTATTATTTTGAAATAACAAATCTCTTTTTATGTAAAAAAAGATTAAAAAGATTTGTGATTTTATAAAGGAAAACATATGAAAGGGATTATTTAAAACTATTTTGAAATAATGTGTTGTAATAATTTATGGTACAAATTGTTGCTATTTTATGAGATAGTTGATTCACACATTCATTTGAGCTCAAACATCAAGCTATGCTCTAAAAGCTACTTCATTTTTCTGTAACAATAGTTTGACGTTTCAATTTCTCTTTTTTTAAAGCTTAGAATTTAAATGTTAAACTGAAAGTATTTTCCAGTTAATTATGCTTTCTTTTTTGTCCAGGATATCTTAAAATAAAGTATATAATAAATGACATGAGAAGCAGAGGGATGTAAGTGACAAAGTTAAAAAATTAGAGATAGCAAGTACAAATGTGGTGAGCCTCAACTCTGTCTGGGGCAAGAGACAGTGCTAGTAGCCCTGATAATAGCTGCTGCACAGCATGATTTAGAAAAACTTTTCAATGAAAGCCTACTTGGGATGTTTTACGCGACATCCTCTTTAAACATGTTTTACGCGAAACTTGAAAATGTCCACTTACATCCCTTTGCTTCTCACTGCCTCATATATGCTAATAACTAGCCTGTTATATTCCTTTAAAATTTTCATTTTTAGGTACACCTCTGTTTGCTAATCATTTTAGAGTTGGAGATCATGTTAATGTTCGAGGAATAACGTAAGTATATGCATAAATTCCTTTAATTTTCCCACTTTTTGCCAATATTTTAGCCATATCTAAAACAAAGCTTTTATTTTCACTGATGAAAGTAGCATTTTATTTTGAATAACAAACTGAAAAAATAACAGTTGTATTTTGAATTCGCTATGTCTTTTTTTATGCCATTATACTTCTTGCTTTTTATGTTCACTCTACACACAATATCTTAGTGCTGAGTTTATTACCTGCAATATACTTACACCCAAAAAGTTGTATGGTTAACATTGCCTTTAATGAAAAGTGGAATCTAGTGGAACCTGTAACAAATTAAACTCATTCTTTTTTTTACGAATTAAATACAGCACACTCCTGTTTAAACTACAAGATCCCTATTTTCCCAATGGTTAATTCTACATCCGTGCTTCCAATTGCAAAAATGGTCAAACTAAAATGCTGTTTTTTCCTTCAAACTTTTTATATTTTAACTCAGTTGTTTTGACCATTTTTGCAATTGAAAGTATATGTTTGGGACTAACGGTTGCCAAGATACATGTCTTGTGGGTTAAACGAGGACACGATGTACAGTTGGCTCTCTATTTACCGACTTTCGAGGGACCACGGAAAAACGTCCTTAAGTAGAAGGCATCCTTAAATAGAATGCTTTTAAAACTACTGTGGAACATCCGGGACTATGAAAAGTTGTCGTTAAATAGAGCATCGTTAAACAGAGAGCCAACTGTATGTTTCAAATGAAATTGTTCACGGTTCTGGATGCTATAGCAAGATCTTTTAAACCATAACTGATGAAAATTTAATATTAAAAAAAATCAAAGTATTTAATTCTTTTTATTTCAGAACATTATTTAAAAAATTACAGAGGTAATGTATTTTAAATAAACATTTAGCACCTTGAAAACTATAAAATAACATCAATTGGAATTTTTCAAGCATTACATGTGCATGTTTTTATCTTTTTGATACTTAATGTCAAACATTCTAAGTGTTAAAAATCAAAATAGTACATATCTCTTCTTTTCCCACTATTTTTGGTTTCATCGTTACAAAGTCAAGATTTTTTTGCTGAATGTATTACTATTATGGTCTTCCAGTTTTCATATCTTTCAATTCTCCAAAAGGAATTTTGCTCCTCTAAAGATGTCAGAGTATTTTCAAACGGGAAAATTGCCCTTGCTATTTCTTTGACTATAATTATTGTCTGCTTGTCATTTTAATTCTGTATTTTTTAATGAATGTTTTTATAATTGTAGACGGTATCAGGGTTTTCAAGGTGTCATGAAGAGATATGGTTTCAAGGGTGGACCTAAAACACATGGTTGTACAAAGAGTCATCGTCGCCCGGGATGCATCGGCGGTGGTGTAAGTTGATTTCATTGCAAAAAAATTAAGTATTTTTGGAGTATAATATATTGGTAATAGCAGCTGTATCCTTCTTCTTCTGAAATGTAGTTTATTATAGATTCTTTACTTTAATATCTTGTAGGATATTAGTTGGAAATGTACAGAATGAAAGATATTTGTGAACAGAATGATATATTTTTCTTCATGCATAATATTTTAATGTAAAACACAAAATCCACAAAAAGTGGAGTTGTGCATTTCTTGCTCTGAAATCTTCAATTTAACTTTCATTTTAACTAAAAATTCATCCAGGTTGAAAATATGTAAGAAAACTATTGAGTTTAAGAAGTATAACTCTAAAGTTTGTACATGATGTACTGTCCACCTCTGGCAAGTTGAGCTCCGCTGCCCGACTGATTGAACGATTCCATTTGTTGAAATAGGGGTGAGGAAAGACGGCTTAAGAACTTGCAGATTTAGTTTGCAGTGTTTTGCCCAACAATATAATATTGGCAAAAAATATTATTCAGGTAAGAAGTAGCAAACAGTGTAGGATTTTCTAGCCAATCAAAGGGTTGCAATGGTAGCCTAACTCTGCACCTAACAAGTCCTGTTCTTACTGATTGCTGTCCCTGGAAAGAAATGGACTTGCTCAAGGCCATAGTTCATCTTTTCAAAGGTCGCGGTACACTTGCTTTTTTTTTTTTTGGATACTTTGCATGTACCTGTTTCTGCTAAAATGCAGTTAATATCTTCATTCTCAAATTATAGATGAATATAGAATGTGATTTGTTTCACACAAATAAATAAGAATCATTCAAGTTCATCAATTTAAAGCTATGTCAGGGATCGGAGTGGTGATTTCAAAAATTTTAGGTCACAGTTTTGATAAAATTTTAGGACAATAAACATAAAGTTTTTTTAATTAAAATGTAATTAATAAGCTTGATTTTCATAGTGGATTATAAGATGTTTCAAATTCAATCTTTAGTGACACATTATGAAGTATAAATATATACCAGTAGAATAAATGTATGTCCAATTGCTTCTTGACTTGCCTTGTTGTTTCTTCAAAGTGAATTACAAAGAATGATAAAGAAATATCCTTAATAAGGAGGGATTTAAAGTAGGGTGCAAGTCCAAATATTCATTATGTACGTAACTTTTGTCAGATAATTTGATACTTCTTGCTGTCTCAGAATCAAAAATATCCCTGTAAATTACAAATAAATCATTTAAAGATGCAAAGGAATAGTTGCTTTTTGGGGTAACTAAAACTAAGAAAGCCTTTTCTTCCAAAATTTGATTTTTTAGTGAATTTCGCACAAAAGCTTTGAATCGCTTCATCACAATCAATTTGTGTTGAGTAGAGGACGAAGAACATGGAATTTAAAATAGAACTTGAATTTTCAAGCTACTTGCAAACCTCTTATGTCTTGCCACATCAACATAAGACAGTACTTATGAAAATCCTTGATTATCAATATTGAAAAAATAATGTACAAACAGAACAAAATGCTCTAAATTCCTCCTGTTCTGCATGGCACCATGTGCTGATCTCGCATATATGCATCCATTTTTGTCTGCTTTTTCCGACCACAAGGAAGAGAATTTCGTTTTGTGTAGCATTTTAATAAAACAAATTACTATTTACATTTTTAAAGCAAAACATCAGTGACTAAATTTAAAACTTATATGTCCAAATAAATAATCCAACTTCACTAAACGAAACACAAAGCAAACTGACCCTTTGTACTAGAAGAACAAGGTAATGCTCAGACCATAACACAAGATAAGCTCTATAAAAGTACTTCCCACTTCTTATAAGAGACAACCCATTTAAATTTTGCTCTAAATATATTTGTTGATATTTGGGTTCTAACTCAACACATTATATTTATTTTAATAAGCTATGATATCTTTCATCCCCCCCCCCTTCGACCATAGAACTGCTATTTCAAAGGAGGAGGGAATCCCCCCCTCCCTCGTTTACATATTTTTCTTTTTCTGCAACATTTGCTGCACAACTGATTTTATTTTCTTTGCTATTTTATTTTTATATCTTTTTTGCAGAAGAGGAATGACTGCAAGAGTTAAGAAGTATAGATAAAACAAACAGCTTTATACTGAGCATATGTTTTGGTTAACTGCATCCCTCCCCCCACCAGAAAAAAAAGCAGCAGCAGCATAGATTTTTCTCTTTCTTTTTTAAGAGAAACTGTTTTAGGGCCTACCAAATTAATGTTATTCTAAAATATAGGCATATCATCATGTAAAGTTACATTTTTAGGTTGAATTTCATTTTTCTGCGCAAGTAGGGAATAAAATAACGAAAATTTTAGGAATTTTAGGACAAAACTCAAAATTTAGGATTTTTAGGACAACTCCTACCCCTGCTATGTAGCTATTACTAATAAATTCTGTGAAGTATGTATTAGAATCAATTATTACTAATTATGCTTTTTTTAATCAGAGAGGTCGAGGTGTGTGGAAAGGAAAAAAAATGCCAGGATTAATGGGTGGACGTTACAGACTTCATGTAGGACTAAAGGTAAATTAGTGCTTTTCTTTAAAAAAGATTTTATTCCTTGAATTATTTAAAAATGCAATCAAATTTATATGTTCCAGGTTTGGAGAATCAATACAAAATACAATGTGATTTATGTGCATGGAAGTGGAGTTCCTGGTGGTATTAATAGCTACTGCACAATCTACGATTCTTACGTGACTAAAAAACATCATACAGAAGAAAGTCCCCCACCCTTTCCAACATTTTACCCAGAAGATGTAAGTGAACCATTGCCGGAAAATACGTTTGATAAAGACTTGCATACATTTTCTGAGCCATCAGTTATCATAGAAGAAGAGGAAACCAAAGCAAAATCTTGAACATTTGTGCTTTTAACATATAAAGCAATTGCTGGTCAGCTAAGCTATTGCTCAGTGTTTGATATCTGAAATGATTTAAATAAAGCTTAGCATTTCTAATGTATTTGAGTTGTCTTCTCTTGTTGCTTGCTTTTTTTTTTTTCTCACCCAGTCAAATGACTTCGCTTTAGTATAATAATGTACCTCTACTTTACGGTAAATGAATATAAAAGGAAGAAAGCCTGAATAACGTTTATGATATGCAAAGCTTGATGTTTTTAAAAATATCAGTGAAAACTATGGTGAATTAAATTGTTAAATTTATTCTAAAAAATAAACTTGAAAGTCGAGTTTTGATATAGCAAAATGTGTGTCTGTAATACCCCTCCCCTCTCCTGTGTAACTTTTGAGGAAATACTTATTCTGATTCTATGTTTGCTAGGAAGCCTCATTCCCAGTTCTTTTTTTTGAATTTAACAATTTTTCGTTCAATTTTAAAGTTTAAAAAAAACCTAATATTTGCACGTATAGAAAAATTTAAGGCAAATAGATTCTGAACCTCAAGGCCAATATTTGGACTGTGTTATGCAAAAATGAGTTATTCATATAGTTTGGTAGATAAACAAACATACTATGGGATGCAAAAGAGGTTTAAGCCATATTTTACAGTTTTTAG
Source organism: Uloborus diversus (assembly GCF_026930045.1). Taxonomy (NCBI): domain Eukaryota; kingdom Metazoa; phylum Arthropoda; class Arachnida; order Araneae; family Uloboridae; genus Uloborus; species Uloborus diversus. The sequence continues at coordinate 214,751,412 of NC_072731.1, read as the reverse complement.
AAGCAAATACTGCATTTAACTTTTCATTTATTAATGAGTTATATTCTTTGTTCATTCGCAGCGAAATATACAATTACAGAATCGAAACAAGTTGAGCGAGTTGTTTCTAAAAAGTATATTCTAGGGATGTATTTCTAATACAGTAACACCTCGTTATATCACGCTTGTCGGGAGACAACAAAAAAGTGCGATATATCTGAAAACAAGATATAACCGAGGTCATAAAAATTAACAATTAACCTAAAATTGCATGTGCCTCCACAAAAATATTAGTTTATCATATTAAGACAATTTTCTTAATAAAATAAATTAGTCTTCCAATTTTTTAAAATTTTTTTGTTGTTTTATGGTGGAGTAGGAACCGAAAGTTGCAGCTTGAACTATAACAAATTAAGAGTGTGGAAAAGATGCCAGTTTTGTTCATTAAGCAAAGAGGAAAATATTAAGAAAAAAAACCTTTTGTAATGTCAAATGTAAAGCAACATTTTAGAAATACAGTAGAATATCTTTATAACGCCGACCTATATAATGCAATTCTCTATACACCGCACAACTTTTCAGAAGTAAACAATAGGTTTTTAAGTTTAAAAAATCCCTTTGTTTTGCCTTGCTAACATAAAAATTGTTAGGAAAATTAAATTTTGAAACAGTTTTTCATCCTTCCAGCTTAAATCAAAGCTTTTAAATGAAAATTAGTATTCACAATAGAGTATACCAGATGGCTCTTGAAAATGCAGCTGTTATGCAAACTATGAAGCTGGCAGAAGTGCAGGATAATTTAGATTTCTTTTCGTTGTAAAGCATATTTATTTGTGAATGATTAGTTGTATAGTTAGTGTTTAATACTCATTGCAGATAAAACTCATTCTGAAGTGCTAATATATAAATTTTTTTTAAATATTTGTTTCATAATTTGTGAAATGACCTATATACCTCTGGTCCCAAGGTGTGCGTTATAACGGTCTTCTACTGTATCTGTACATTTAATAAATTTTTGAGAGACAAAGGAAGTATGAATGACAACAGGGGGGGGGGGACTACGTGGCGCTGACTCCAAAATTGAATCTTCTAGCGATGTGGTACTTTAAGCGTCTTTATTCTCATTCAGAAAGTGTGCCACTGCTTTTGGTGGTAGAAAACCCTGTATTAAGTATCTGCATATTGAGATCAGCATTCTGCGATAAAGAAGTTATTGGCCATTTGGAACCATACTCCAGTGACCAAATGCCATCGCCTATTACCATTGTGGAGACAAAAACACACATCACAAAGCTGAAGCACAGTTAAAAAAGACCAAATAAAATTGTTTAAAAGATATGAGGAACTCAAAACAAATCCTCTTTTTAAAAGCTATTAAATGGTTGTTTATAATTGTTCAAAATAAAAAAAGCCAAACCAGACTGATTTTTTTTTTCAAGAAAGCAGATTTTAAAGAAAGCCATATTTCTTAAGTTTAGCTCAAAAAAAAAAAAAAAACAATTTGGCAGACCACGCTTACTTCTTGGGATCTATCTCCCTGTGCATGGAACTGTTTGCTTAGTTTCGAATCTGAAGCAGCGCCAACAGCAGTCTCTAATGATTGGATAAGAGTCGCCACACTGTGTTGTCCCCATGGCAACATACCTTCAATTTTTCTCCTAAAGGGGTGCAGAGTGGTTTTTTTCTCTCCTTTGTCTGGGGATGCATTTAGCGGGGAAATCGTCATTTGAGCGACTAATTTTTTTTTCTACTTATTTTCAGTGAAAGAATAAGAAATTTTGAAAAAAGTAATTCAGTAAGAAAAAACTTAAAATTCATACTTCCTGTCAATTATGAGCACAGAAGTGAGAAATGAAAATTACTTTTGGAGCGCCCAAGCTCTGCTAGTTTTGATCAAGCAGACTACTGATAAAATCCTAAATACCATTTTTCTTAGATGTAACATTGACGAAAGCTACATACTGAATTCACTTCATTTTAATATATAGTGCAAATGATTGTTGAGTATTTATTTTATTTTCATTTTTTTTATGGTGCTTCAGCATATACCAAAACGATGGAGGAGGGCAGGGTGAACCAATGAAGAAAAAAGAAAGAACGGAAAGAGAACATTTTGTATTTTCTTTCTGGAATTAAATGGATCTTTCATCAATTTGAAGGGAGGAATATGAAGTTTAATTTGAGTGGAAACTTTACCAGGAATTAAAAAAATAGGAAAATGCTGTTATTTTTTTTCTGGTGATTTGTCTTGTTATTCAAAGAATGAACTAGGGTAACGGCACCAGTAACAGACAGTTTTAAGTTTGGAATTTAATAATAAGAATTTTAGACGGGTAAAACTGATATTGCTGTGGCCCATGAATATGGTGCAATCATCTGGTGTCATCAGAGTGAATTTTATCAGCCAGTTGGTATTTAAAAAGCTGTGGTGGAAGGTTATGAACAGCTACCACGAGGTCTGTCGGAGTTTCATGTTAATTTGAATTTAACAAGGTTTTAGATCTAAAAATAAAGAATTTTTGCACAGTTTGAAGAGAAAGAGGGTATTTAGTCCCCTACTCATCCTATCTGTTATTGGGTATCATCAGAATTTTCGGTGTCTGTTACTGGGGTTCGGACTTTTTTTTTTAATTGAGCAAATAAAAAAGAATTGGCTAATCCAGAAGCAGTCAAACGTTAGATGAGATATAGTGGCATGAAAGGAAAATAGTTTTAAAAGACTAAATACATTAGAAGGTTCAGAAAATTGAGTTAACCTGGGAGCAATGTCCTTAAGCATGTCTGTTACTGGTGCCGTTACCCTACACTATTATGAACCTATGACATAAGATTCTTAACATTTTCCTTATTAAAAAAGTTTTTTTTTTTTTTTTTTAACATGAATATTTTTGCTTGCACTTACTTATTACTATAAAATAAAGTTTCAAAATAAAACAATATTTGACACTTTCTTCCTTCAAGTATGGCTAATTAAAATACATACAGCTCATGATCACAAGAAGTAAGTTCACAAATTCATCTACCCCATTTTGGACTTAGAGCTTGAACAACTTCATATTTTTTCAAAGCCACTCCTGTTTTTAATCTTTAGAAATGAAATGAAAAGACATTGTCGAAAATATGAAACTGATAATTTTTTTTTGACTGTAGTTAGGCCTCTATTCTTGAAACAGTCAATACTGAAAAAGCAAAAAAATACTATAAACAGACAGATGGCACTGTTGGAAACTCGTTCAGTTCTTTAGTTAGGTTACAAAATGAAATGAACATTCATAATATAGTTAACAATTTCTATTATTTTTTATTAACATGAAATATTTACAGCCAGTTATCAAAACTATTTGATCTAGAATGTACAATGCATATTTTGATTGTTGTATTTCTATAAATCTTTAACAAGAAAACAATCTAAGTTTGCATCTAAAGGTGTTCAAGGCACAAAAATAAAAATTATTTTAATTAAATATTTAAAAGACTTTATTGACATTATTTGTAGTCTGTTCATTTAGTCACTTGATGCATTGCATGAGCTAAGTAGTCAACATTTCCTGAAGAGACACCAGCAACTGAAATTCGGCCATCTTTAGTTAAATATATACTGAATTCCTTTGTTAATTTTTCCACCTGAAACAAATTTACAAAATTTAAGCCACACAAATCATTAAATTTAACTGCTTAATTAAGTTCTTGAAAATAGACCAACAACACTGAATACGACATGATAAAAGGTTTGAAAGAGACAATAAGCAAGTAGATCAAATCCAGCTCTTTGGAAACTAAATCTTGTTTAATAAATGTTCAATATTGGGTAATCGAAGTATGAGTACAACTTCTACAGATTCGTTTGCGAAAAGAGGGGGAGGGGGTTAAGAGCTGGGTTCTGGAGTTTGAAAAAAAATTAACATTTTGAAGCAAAAACTAATGTTTTATAGTGAAAACAAAATTTATTAATATAATAACAAAAATGTTGCTTAACAAGTAACTAAATTTACAGGTTTACAAATTTGTTTTGATATATTATAATTTTATGTTACACTTAAATTACCAATCTGTTTTTTTTTTCTTCCTTTAATCTTATTTTGTAATTTTTTTCATACATATCAGTCACTGTCCTGACTTAATTTATTGAAAAGAAAGAAAAAAAGTCCTTGGGCTTTCTAGGAGCAACACAACATTTCATTACAATGTGAACCCTTTGTGAAAGAGCAATAAAATGACAAAAGTGCATGCTATTGACATTTCTTTACAATGTTACTTAAAAACTACAAAAATAAGCCTTTTCCTACACATTATATTTTGTGATAAGCAGATGATGAATAAAAAGCAAGACAAATTAAATTCATGAAGATTAAATTACTGAGGAAACTTATTTAATCAGGTTTGTTTTCCTTGGTAACATTATTTCTAACAGATGTTTCATAAAGACACAATGTTATTTTGATCATTTATTTCTGATCATAATTTTTAAGGGCTTATTTTTTCTCATGGGAGTTTTTAGGTACTGCTGAGTTGATTTAGGAAGTGTTGTCTTCATTCTAACGCAGGCATTCTCAGTTCTTCAGGCTTTGCTCCCACCCCCACCTTCCTCCCCACCTTAGATGCCTAATTTGAAAATTATATCTAGCTGTAAGAAAAGTAAAAATAGCCAAACAGTGGTTTAGTACCACACTTATATAGAAATCAAGAATAAAAAATATCTTGAAAAAACGCTCTGGTTTTTCATCTAAAATATATATTTAAAAAAAACTGGGTGTTTACTCAAATACCCAGTTGGGTTGGACTCTGGGGTAAACGACCCAAGGACGTAGCCAAGGGGAAGGTCCATGGGGTCCGGACCCCCCCCCCTTCCCGAAAGACCCCTCTCCTTTTTTCTCAGTTGTTGCATCTCACATCAACAAAATTTTTCCGAAAGATAATGTTTTTATAAAATGCAGCATTCTCTCCCCTTAAATATTCCCAGTAATCGGCAATTTTCTCACCCCTTAAGTCAATTCAGAACACGAGAACCTCGTGCAACTGCAGGATCCCAATTTTCGTCTGCTTTTTGCTGTGTCACCTACTCCGTCCGAAACGGGGAAATGTCCCTTTCGACTTTCAAACCAGCTGGGTTGTGTGACCTTGAAATTCAACCCCTCTCCTTGGTCCATCAAATTGCCATTGGCAAAGTAAAAACAAGCATTTATTGCCACTTCCGCCGTATCCCGCAGTCTCATTGGCATGGTTTTCTTTATTTCTTTCTCTTTTCTTTTTGGATTTTCGTGGATTTCGTAGACGCATGTTGTACGAAAGACAGCCAGAGTGAGGTGCGTTCAGGTGAACCAGTAATTGAATTCCGATTCTTTTCTGTTTTAACACGCAGCTTTTATCTGCGTCATACTTATAGGAAACATATATTGAACAAAATTGCATGCAAAAGAAAATTAAGTTTACCTAAACTAGGTAAGTCGCAGTGCTCCCTTTTAAAGTTTTCTTGATAATACGAGCAACTTTACGTGTTAATATGTTTCTCCATTTAAAAACTAATTTTAAATTCTAAGCCAGCAGCGAAAAAAGAAATTCTACACATTTCTTGTGTTTGAGGATGAGAAAAAATAATTATTGATTTTTTTTTTTTTCATTTTAACTCTATATTTTTGGCATGGTTCATTTCAGATTCATTTTATATTTTGATAAAAATTTTATTTGAACTTTTAGATTACTTTTAACATCTCTCTCCTTTCTGAGTAACAAATTACGTAGATTTTTTACTGATGTTTTCCCCCCAATATTTAAGCATGATCATGGAACATATTAAATGCCCAAAAAAAATTCGTGTTTGAAGGTAAAATTAATAAAATAAATGAATAAGTAAAACTTGAAGTTGATGTAACAAACTTTTTACGGTATCAAAATTTTATAGAAAAATTAAATTGAAAATTACTTGAATATTTTACTGTGATTAGTTTATGAAATTACAAGTTCGGCCATATTAACGCATGTAATAAGTAATTGGAAATTATTACTTTTAAATCCTATTGAATTGTGATTCTATGATCCCAAAAGAAAAACAGTTTTTAATTGACGAAAAAAATCTTATTCGATGTTGTTCCATAAAACATATTTGTATTTGCATCATTGGAATACATTTTCTGATTGTTATTCACTGGCTTTGTACTAAGGAGTTATTTAATTAGCATCTATGCATCCATCTTTAGTAAATTGTGAAAGTAGCATTAAACGTAACAAAAAACAGGCATGTGCATTTAACTATAAATTACTAGGTGAAAATTATCGCTATTTACTGCGTTACAAGCAAAGAAACAAAAAAGGTGAATACGAGGTAAATATTTTTGAGCTTTTCTTTTATATATTGCCTTTTTTTTTTAAACACTTATTTTCTTCAAGCCAAAGATATTTACTATTTCTTGCAATAGAGTGTTTTGCTAACATCGTATTGAAGAAAAAAAATCATTACCTGTGTCGTAAAATATGATATGTATTGTTGTTAAAATTAACAACATGTTGTTAAAATAAAATTACACAGATGCTTAATTTAATTCATTAGGTGTACATTCCATTAATCGGCATGTAAAAGATCCCTTAGGTCGTTTGACTGTGAATACTCTTGACAAAATTAAATTCCTTTTGCAGTTTCGCATCGATGAGAGCTCAGGTGTCTCCATCTGGTGGAAACTGGGCATCAAATTTTCCTGTGACATTCACATCCGCGCCTTAATGGTGGCATATGAATGACTGGATGCCATATCGTTGGTTCGCACTTGTTCCGCAAAAGGCTAAAGCCTCTAATACAGCCCCATTAGAAAGAAAAAAATAATGATAAAAAACGGCAATACGCCTTTTCCGATATTCAATATTTTTTCGAACAGCTTTCACCCTTTGAGGAATAGCCACTTCACTTGAGAACACCATTTATTTCTTGCTTCTCTTTTTTTTTTCAGCTAACTGAAATCACTGTGTCAGTTGGCTGAAGAAAATATATATATATATATATATATATATATATATATATATATATATATATATATATATATATATATATATATATATATATATATATATATATAAAATGGTTGCAACAATGGAAGCCTCCATCCCTCAAAGAGTTAATAGTTTGTTCAAGCTTTTAATTGATGATTAGGAATGATAATTAGAAAACGGATAAGATTGGAACTATCATTCTATTTCGTGTTATCAAAAGAATATTATAAATGTAAATAAATAAAAACTAATTCAAGCTTTTAAAATAAAACCTTGTTAATATTTTCGTTGAGAGAGTTGTGGGATTTTGCCTGAAATGTTGTTCAAATCGGACAGGGTTACGTTATGTAACATTCATATAGCTATACATTCGACTACTCCATAGATATAGATTTATTTATCCTCATATAAATAATGCCGATGATCGAGTAACCCGCGTGTTTCAACAATGAATTCGCACCACAGCATGATATGTAATTCGATAATATGTTTTGGTAATGTTTAACATACAAGGAAAGGCTTTATTGTGACAAGGCTGAACTCGATCCGGTAACTTAACAGTTTTACTGGTATAACTGTGTCATATCAGAGGAATGAAGAAACGAAAACAATGAACGCTATCTACTGGAGTTTATGGTTAATATACTGGTGTTAGAGTTAAAATTTCAAGTATCAAAATATCACCAAACAGTCAATTGCTTCATTCAAATGAAGAAGAGTTGAAGCAATTTTCACCCGTCATGCCTTGACGGGTGACTTTCTAGTTTTCAAATAAAATGCCATAAGTACAAATGTACATATTTTGTTGAAATATTAATATTTTATTAAATTATCGCATGCATTTTCCAAGTAATTTCTACAACAGTTTTCGTTTTCCGTTTTTCTTCTATTGTGCCCTTTTTATTAATAGAAAATATATCACTTATTTTCAGGAGGACAGAGGTTTACCCATATTTGGAAACTTTGTATGTGATAACTTTCAGTTTAATGTTAATTTACAAACTAACAATAATTAATTTACCACTTAACATAAAATTTTTGTTAACTAATTTTAACTAATGACTCTATTAATTTTAATTATTTAATTAATTTTAGTTAATTATCATATTTTAATAATCAATTTAATTGGATTTATCTTAGTCTTGTGTAATTATCAGCTACTAATTCTGCTTTAGCATGCCTCCTCTTTTGAAGTTCGTGTAACCTTGGACCCACCCCCCCTTAACAAAGTTCTAGCTACGTGCCTGGGCGACCTATGCCACTTCCTAGAGCGAGCTTTTAGGGGCAGCAAATTTCAGATGGCAAAATGTAAGAAGACAAAAAAAAAAAAAAAATGAAAAGTGCAGATTTGTTCCTTAGTTTTTTTTCTTTGCAGCAATACATGCTTGATGATGGGAAAAAAAACACATATACACAAGGGGGCAGCACTTGTCAACATCGCCTGGAGCGCCAAAATTACTAGAGCCAGCCGTGATTGGACTTAAGTGTTTTTCAAACCCTGCTTTAATGTCAATATAGAAGTTAGATGAATGACTTTAAAAGTTGATATTTTACAGAAAATGAAATTAAATTAAGCATGAAGTACAGTAAGAAAGTTCAGAGTATTTTGGAATTTTTTACTTGATCTTGTGTCAATCCAGTGAAGCAGAACATCCCAATTTGATCTGTTATGTGCTGCCAATTTCTTGTTGAGCCTTCTTTCTTTAAACCATCATGCAATCTAGTCCTCATTCCTATAATTCTGTCAGCCATACCTTTTACTTCTTGTAACCTATCAGATATAATAGTTATTTATATTTCATTCAAAAAATATTTCTTGTACTTTCTGAAATAGTGGTAGCTAAAATGAAATATTTTGCTAAAACAACAAAATTGAAAAAAAAAAAAAAAAAAAAAAAAAGAATAGCAATCAATTTCAACTCAAATCGTTTTACAGGAAATAAAAGCATGAGTGAATTTCAGTGGCTGATTATCAGAAGAATTTTAACTCAAAAAGGATTCACATGATTTTTTTTCTATAATCCAGGACAACCCTACGCCAAAAGATAATACAGTAAAACCTGTAAAGTTGACCACCTTTGTAAGTTGACCACCTTTCGAAGTTGACCACTATTTTCAGGCACAGAAATAGATCTATATCATGTAATTCAACCTCTATAAGTTGACCACCTGTTTAAGTTGACCACTCATGTAGGGCACCGCAAGTGGTCGACTTACACAGGTTTCACTGTAACAGAATATTTATAAATTTAAAAACAAACTACATTGTACAAAATTAACAATATTAATTGCTCATTCATATGTCAGCGCAAGGGACCAGTTGGAAGTAGTGTAGCCAGTGGTTGGAAGTAGCGACGCTACAATAGTAGCTACATTTTTCAGTAGTTAGTAGTGTAGCGCACTACTTTTTGAAAAAAAGTTGAGTAGTGAGTAGTTTGCTGCAAAAAAAAGGTAGTTTGTAGCAATTTCTGAAAACTACATTTAAATAAAGTTTCAAAAAAAACGAGGTTTCAAGCAATCTGACTGGTGCAAGTCTTACGCAAGTAAAACTTGCGTCTATCAAGTTGTTCAAGAATGTCGAAGATCTTTAAATTTCTTTAGCTGTCTGAAACTTTCTTTTTTTCCTTTTAAAACTTTAGATAAACAGCCCCCTTATGTGAAAAAATGTTTCATCAACTTCATATTTAGAATGAAAAAGATGCAGGGTGGCGATTTGTAAATTATCAAAGCGATGTTTCAACTAGTACAGCATGGGTCACTTTTGCTTTCAGTGATGCTAAAAGGAGAGTTCATTCACGCAACTAATATTTAGTACCCAATAAAGAAGGGATTCGCATTAGCTCCAAAATTCATTGCTCAAGAAAAGCTCTCTATGTAGCCATTTCGCGCTACTCGACACTAGTACATTGAACTAAAGTAAGCATTCTTAGTTATGTTTCATTTTTCGGATATTTATTAATATTTGATTATAAATACTCGTACCGTTTGGGATATTTTTTTTAAAAAAAAATTTTCTTTTTTATGGATTAAGAGTTGATATATCATCAAAATAAAAGTCAATTATTAAATATTGTAAGTTTTTGAGGTCATTTTGTAAAATTGAAAAATGCTCTTATTTCATTTTGTCAGTAATGTAAGAAAGGTGATGGTGTCCAACTCCGGACCCCGAGCTTGAAACTCAAAATCAATTAGCTAGTTCCTACAAAATATAAATTCCTATAAAATGAACTCCTATAGTAAAATTTAAAGTTTTTCTCTTTTATTTAAAAGATGTTTTTCACTATATATATCAATTTTATGTATACATATATGTATGTCTTTTAAAAACTTTAATCAAATTATGATTGCATCTATTTACATTTTCAAGTAATTGAGTTACACTCCTTGAATGAAATATTCGTGTCAGGAAAGGATTAAAAACTTGAAGGTTGAATTCAGCGAATATTTGTAAAATTGTAAAAAAAATTTTGAAATGTCAAACTGGACCGGTAAAAGAATGAAACAATAAATATAATTCTTAGTAATATTGCATTTTCAAATGAGCCAATTTATTAACCTAAACCAGTTTTTTAAATTTTTCGTTCAATCTTCAAACGGTGTGTATGATTTTTATTATTATTTTTTTTAAAGTAGTGAAGTAGCGACTACTTTTCAAAAGTAGTTTGTAGTTGCTACATTTTGAAAAAAGTAGTTGTAGTAAACTACATTTGTAATAAAGTAGTCGTAGTTCACTACAAAAAAAAAGAAAGTAGTCTTTCCAACCATTGGGACTAACCATAAGAAAAGCATAAAAGAAATTCAACTTCATTCTAGTTGAAATTAAGCTCATAATAAATAGCAGAAGAAATTTAAGAATATTAATGTCATTTTAACAAATCAATCTGTGAGTCAAAAACAACTTAAAATGAATAGGTCAAATGAAGTCATTAAAAATTTTTGAAATTTACCCGACTTACATAACTTAAATTCTTTTTAGGTATTTCAAAAGTAAAGAGTGTCTTTTTTTTTTACTATAACTAGGGGGCTCTGCCCCCTGCTTGCTAACGCTCACCAACCCTCGAAGATTGCTTTGCAATCTTATTTGATTTGCAAAAATTAAATCAGTAATTAAAAAAAAAAAACAGATTAAAAATGCATTATGAGTTCCCTTTGGAACAAAAAGCACCCCTTCTCCGGGTTTCAAAATAATTAGTACCAACTTGCAGAGCCGTAAGGGCTAAGGGGCTACCACTGAGCATTGCAAAACTGCAGTTTTCTACGTTTGAAAAGTCGCTTTCATATTCGTGGTCTCTAGAAATATATTTTGCTTTTTAGTTTGGAGCTTGAATTGAATTGAGCCTAAGACATAAATGTTTTCCCGTTAAAATTGAAACCCTTAAAATTTGTATAAGAAAGACGAAACAAACGAATCTAAAAGACGTAATTATGGCAATGTCAAATAAAACATCAATAATTTGAATGGAGATGAGATTTTTTTGAACTTGATTAAAAAGGCTTGCAACTTTTTTTCTTCTGGAGATAGAAGCTTAGTTTTTCGACCGTACGTCAAGTTGGATCTGGAGAAAAAAGCCGCTCTTTCCAGTGATGTCAAAAAGAAAACTGTGGGACAATTCCTCCACTTTTTACTGATAGGTTAAATGAAGAAAGTAGGCCTAAATTTCAGCTAAGTCTAAAAAAATTCAAGCTGAAAACGCAAATAACTCCCGATGTAATTTAGTTAGAGCATTGAAGCAAATTGAGCAGAACGAGGAAAATTCCACCCTTTCCAACGATATATAATATTCATACAGTCAAACCTCCATATATCGAACTTCCAGATATAAAAATTTTCTACATATAGAAAGCAGCAAATTTCCATGTCCATTACATAGAAAAATTGTTTCTAAATATCGAAAAAATCTCTTTATATTGAAATTTTTTTCAAGACATTCACAGATTTTTTTTTTCTACTTTAGACTTTGTCTCACAAAAAATGATGGTTAGGGGAGTCACTAAATTATGTTCACTAAAGGTTACTACAAAACTCACAAGGAATTTGGTGTTGAGGGGTGTGTAGATAGGCTATTGTTCTGTTCTGGAGTTCTTAAATTCTCTCAAGTTTATTTCAAGTCTTAGTCACAACCAGTAATACAGTAAAATCAGTTTCATTGTCTATTGATCATGATTCCTAGTCTTTTTAGCTTTAGTGAAAATCATTTAAGTTAGTAGACTTGAGTGAAAATCATTCAAGTAAGTGAAAATCATTCAAGTCAAGTTTTTTACTTTTCTCTCAATTACATTGTCAAAACAAAAATCCCATAATATTGCGGATTAAGTTGAATTGCCAAAGAATGAAGATGTATGAAGATGCAAAAATGTCATTTCTGGTAAATTTAGCATTTCCGCAAGCAGAATGCCTGGCCTGCTATTATGAGAAACTGGAAAGCTGTAATAAAAGTATGCTGAAACTTACAGAAAACTTTCACAGAAAAAACGTGAAACGGTATTTAATTGGTTTTTTAGAAACTATGCAGCGCTCAGTAAATGTCTCACATTAATATTTTTAATTATTAACTCTCATTTAATCCAATACTCGTATAAATTAGAAATTGAATTTCGCACGAAAAAATGTTTTAGGAGATTTTTATGATAAACCAAGGTTGTTTCTATACATCGAAATTTCTATACATGGAATTTTTTTCCGGCAATTTGCTACTACGATATTTGTAGGTCTGACTGTATGTGCAAGTAATTTTCACCCCTTTAGTAGGCAATTTACACAAAATTCGAGATTAAAAAATGAATTACAAAGAAACTGATTTGAAATTTAAAAAACAAAGCCCCAGGTACAAACCAGAGGGGCTCGAAGTAATTTTGTACAAAATTTCAAGGCTGTAGATGCCATAGGGTCTCCTGGATGCAGGCCCGCCACAGACTTCCTTTCAGAATTTCTTTGACCTTACTTTATTTTTAATATAAAGAGATTATTTAAAATAACTTTTTAAAAATATTACTGATACATTCCAAAGTGGAAGGATCAATGCCATCTTTTGAGACTATTAATCACTTCTTCTTTTGGACGCATACTCATTGGCAGTCCAAGTTTCATCACAAAAGTTTTTGTCATGAGTTTTTGCAAATTTTCCTCTTTTTTTTAATTTTAAGTTTTTTTTAAGATGATAATTTAATTTTAAATCCGGATTTTTGGAAAATTCAAGCATAAAAAAAGCAGATTTTGGGAATACATAAAAATTCACGAGTCCACTGAATGGCGAAACATTTGCACCCCTGTTTTTACAAAAGTTATTAGTATGATCTTCATCAGTCTAAAACATTGAGGTAAGACTTGTAAATTGAAATATGCATATAAATCATACTTTCCCAGTAATCAAAAAATAAAAATTTTAAATTCTTTTCAATACTAGCCAATACTGAAATATATAATAAACCTTAAAAGAAAAAAATATTTAATTACCATTGTTTATTCAGCTTAGGATCTGTTAGAACAAGTGAAGCAATTCTAGCACCATGCACAGGTGGATTAGAATAAGTTGGCCTAATTATAATTTTCAACTGTGACATAACCCTTTGAGCTTCATCTTTAGAATCACATACCACAGTAAAAGCACCAACACGTTCACCTGAAAGTTAAGTATAAATGAATACAATTGCATATGATATTTCAACAGCACGTGACCATAATTAATATTAAGAATAGAATAGAAATACGGGTTCCATGGACTTGGTCTGATGTTTCTCTCTACCAAGTATGATAAGCAACAACAATATTAAGGGAACTAGAAAGTAATGTTTCTGCACATGTCAATACTTGTCAGAGAATCGAGGAACATGGGGGACAACAAACAACAGATGAAGGACAATGAAGAGCAATCAAGGAAAAACACTCTTCTCCTATTTTGGTAGACTAGCCAAAAACATTTTTAACAGAGTGGTAGCATGTTTGAATATCCTTAGCAGCAGTTTTGAGTCTTGTTTACGTTTCTTCTATGATAATCCGAAATAGAAAAGTTGAAAAGTTAGTGGCTCTCTTGGAATGAATCCACAAGTACTGTGAAGTGAGGTTTACATTCGAAAAAAGAGCTTTTGTGGAATGTTTGCAAAAAGTAACAAAACCTGTACCACCTCAATGCAAACTTTCAATACAAACAATTGGGTCACTTAAATCAATCTTTAAAGGTCCAGCGATTGCAATAGAAAAGGTATTCTTCCACAACACAATATTGCAAAACTACACTGAACAAGACGGAAAAAATTAACTGAAGAATGGGGGGGGGGGGGTACTTCCTCCTCTTCCACACATCTGCCCAACACCGCACCAGCCAAATTCCTGTTTTTAATGGGTATAACGCTTTAGAGACAAAAAAATTCTGAAGATGTGAATAATATCTAAATTACTATCTCTAAAAACTCTCAAAAACTAATTGATTTTTCACAGATCCATCACTGAAAATTTACAAGGATGGCAAAAAGTTTTTGATGTGGAATTACATCACTGATTAAAAACAAAGCTTGTTAAAAATCTGTTTGAACTTGATGGAAAAAAAATAAATACTTTCTGGTCCATGAGTAAATTTTTAAAAAATATATTTAACAAATAAAGCACTTATAAATCTTACACACAATTACCTAAAGCCATCTTTGTTCATTAAAAAAGAAAATTTTATCCAAGTTTATTAAAATTGCTTTAGTTATATTCTTGTTATGTTGGTTCATTTTGCCTCAGTTTTTGATGTTTGCTTCATTATTGTACGTATATTTCATTTTTGAAGTTAATAATTCAAACAAGTCCCCTCCCCCCCTTGCTCAGGAATTGTACTGAAGCTTTTGAAAACAAATACTAGAAGCAAAAGATCAAAACTAAAATCATGCATATTAAAATTGAAATAAAAAAGGATAGGGTAAGATAATCTTCCTTGAGATTAATTAGCTAATCTGCAATTCCCTCTCTTTGCTCCCAATGGTTCACAAAAAAAAAAAAATGTTTGGTATGTTCTAGGCTAGTTTAAAAAGACAAGGAAATAGTAAAAAATTTAACTAAATTTAAAAAAAATGTATGTAAAGGAATATCTATAAACTTGGAACACCTACCATAGAGTCCCATGTTTTTAGCAAATGACTGTGCTAATGCAATTCTATGACCATCCTCAATGAACATTCTAACAGCTTGTGCATCTTTGTCACAGTCGCCAGAAGCAAATCCTTGATAAGCCATGTCAAAGAAAGGGAAAATCTTTCTTGCCTAGAAATTATTTTAGCTCTAATTAGCATACATTGTAGATAATAAAAGAAAATTACAGCAAGTACTCTTAATTCTGATTATTAATAATTATTTATTCACATGAAAATGAATTTTGATACTTTTACACAATGCTCCAGTAAAAACAAGTGCATACATTAGCATTAAAATGTTCATCAGAAATTCATGTAAAAATAAATGCCTAATGTCAATCAATCAGTTCAAAACTTGATTTATCTGGGAATGAACTTAAATGTCAAAACAAAGCCAAACAGTACATACAGCTCTCAAACATCTTTAATCATGGGAATAAATAAAGCTTGGTGAAGGTAAATGTGGGGCCAAAGTGAAATAGTTAAGGTAATTTACCTTTTGCAAGTGAACAAATTGGAAATTTGTTTTCAAAATTGCAATACATAACGAAAGAGCAATGTTTTTGGGATAAAACTGCACTGAAACATTTTTTATTTTGGCAGTAAATTTGTACATTTAAAAAAAGGTGGACTTTTTCTTACTTTATTTTTTATGAGACAAAGTAAAAAATTAAATATTTTGCTAAGGACATAATTTTATCTGAATATTGAACTATTTTTGATCAAATGAATGAGTAACTAAAATAATGAATGAATAAATGAATAGATAGTGAAACATTAAATGAATAAATAAGTAATTTAATTGCTTAATATATGAGAATTAATAAAGAAGTGAATCAAAATAGTGCGACTAAATAAGAAAATTTGTGAATAAATGAATAAAAATGATTAATTAAATAATTAAATAAGTAAACAGAATGAACTAGTTGAATTTGGCCCATTCACTTTGTCCCGCATGCACTTTACTAATGGGAAATAATTTTTAATATAAAAATTAACTTAATATTAATAAGATAAATCCTGCACTGAATATTAGTAGGTCTCAATTAATATTTAAAATATTAATAATAAACTCAATCTAATTATAACAAAAATAGTTTTTGACTTCCATCGAAACATTACAATATGAGTAACATTTTTTTTTTTAAAATTGTTTGTATTGTCATATGCTTTCATCTTCAGAGATAACTCTATCTTGACTGACATTATTAAGTTATTAGTTAAAATACTACCTGGTAGGTTGTGCTGAAAAAGGGGGGGAGGGATATTTCACCATTTCACTTTGCGCCACATTCCTCTACTTGTTCAGAAAAATATCATCAACTTATTTACAAAATGTTAAATAAAATAATTAGATCTCTAAGAAACATACCTTAATAATTTTTGACATTTCTTTCCATTGTTCATGCTGAAATAAGAATAGAATAACAAATTTTTAAAAAATTACACATTAAAACTGCATAAAAGTTAGACCCTACATTCATTTCTTTTCCTTTTAAACACATAAAATAGTGAAGAAAAACAATATAATTTTTATAACTACACCGCTTGACAATTGCTAAGGAACAATTACGTTTTCTAGAATAGTTAATAATAGACAATGATTAAAGAAACAGAACTATTTACATAGGTAGTAGAGAGGATGAGCCCTTATTGTAAGTACAAAATAGTAGTGATATTACTGAATCAATGAAGTAAAAACTTAAAATTAAAAAAAAAAATCCTACTTTGATTTTTAAACAACAACAAAAAACTGATTTAGATCAAAATGATGGAGACATGAGTACTTTAGTATGACGTGTGATTACCATGGACACTAATGCACATTTTGCATCTGTTTTCCATGCTACCCATTAAACTATCGAGGAGTTCTTGGGGGATATTTTCCACTCCTCTCTCAAGGCGGGTTTGTGTTCTTGTACTGTTCTGGGAGAGACTGTTCTTTGTGTAAGACGCCTGCCAAGACCCTCCCAGGCTTGTTCAATTGGATTTAAGTCGTTAGAGAACGCAGGCCACTACATACGGAGAATGTCTTCACTTTGCAGTGTGTCTGATACTTTAATGCTCCTGTGTGGCAGTGCATTGCCGTCCATAAAGAGAAAGTCTGGACCTACAGCCCCCCTAAAAAGACTAACATAATCCAGTATAACTTCCTTGCAATATCTTTGCGACTTAACGCTTCCTTGTTTAAAAATGTGAAGTGCTGTTCCGCCATTGTGCATGACGCATGCCCGCACCATCACACCTGGGTCGTACCGATGACGTTCACAAACAAATTTTTGTGCATAACGTGTTCCACGCTCTCTCCACAGTAGTTCGTGACCAGAATCACTTGTCACACTCAAACGAGATTCGTCAGAGAACATCACTCTAGACCGATTTCGATGATCCCAACCAACATGCTCCTTACAGCAGCGTAATCTCTCTCGATGATGGCGTGGTTGAAGTGGGATGCAACGTACGGGCTTCCGTGCATACAATCCAACATTTTTTAATCGCCATGAGATAGTTCTTGCAGAATCATGCGCACCGGTAGCGGTTGTAAAATTTGCAGCTATCCCTCCAGGAGTGAATTTTCTGTTCCTTTTTGCCACGAGGGCTACATAGCGATCCTCTGAACATGCGGTGTTTCTACCACGACCCCCGGCATGCTTTTGCAAAGCATTTTCACCTTCAACCGCCTTCTTAAATCGCGAGATGACACTTTTTGTTACACCCATTTCAGCAGCTACAGTGGTGACACTTTGACCTGCTTTCAGTCGTCCAACTGCTCGTCCACGATTGTAGGTTATCAAATGATGTGTTGCTGACATTTTACTCTTAAATATTTCAAGAACCAAACAGAATTTCAGAGAAAAAACTTTTTCAGCCTAAAGCACTATTTTTGTTAAACGCCAAACAGCGTGAATTTTCGTTCGAATCTTGAGTTTGTATGCACTTTTTCTTATGCAGATAACGAGCCTTGATATAACATGCCATCTGATCTTGAATTTATTTCCATTGGCCAGCTGTCTGAGGCACAAATTTGCATAAATCACTTGTTCCTTAGCAATTGTCAAGCAGTGTAATAAACTTGGCACCTTTCCTGAACACTAAATGTTACTAATTATAATATCATGTATTATATATAGTTTTAGTTTAAAATATTAAATAAAAGCACAATACTTAAACCAAATTCCAACACAAAATCGGATAAATAAAATTCATTTTTCGAATATTCCAGATTTTCAATTGGTGATGGAAATGGGAGCTATAGATAAGTTTGGCATTTTAAAAGCTTTTAAGATGTGAACAAATTTCTCCAAATGAATAACGAAAATTTACTGGTTAAAAAAATAATAATTTTTTGTGATTGACTATTTTCAAATTTCCCCACAGTTTTCTGATAAGTTTAATTTCTGGTTTATTTAGTTATAAATTTAAATGTAAAAATTCAGCTATTCGAATTTTTAAACCACCAACTGAAGGGTCTGATATCTTACGCCTTAACAAAAAAAAAAAAAAAAAAATAATAAACAAAGATTCAAAAACTTTTTTTTTTTGTAAACTTTTAAATGTGCCTAATTTTGAGATAATAGGCAAATGTATTAAGTTACATCAGTTCAAGGGAATTTTTAATACATATATACATTTAAATATTTGACAAAATGAAGTACCTTAGGATCAACACCAGTTGGATTATGAGCACAGGCATGGAGCAAGATTACAGAATTTTCTGGAATTTTCTACCAAAAAAAAAAAAGATTAGTTATAAAAATGTACCTTAGTGATGAAAACTAAGAGATAAAATCAACGTTATTAAGCATAACATTTTCAGAATTCTTGCATGAACAAATGATAGTAATGGAGGCTAAAACTGCTACAGCACTGAAAATAATAATTATTTTGTGCTTTGATAAATATTGATTTATCATTTAATATATAAGATTAATTTCTCAAAAGGATAAATAGGGAGCAATACTTAGAATCCTTACTGCTATGTCTTGCAATGCACCATTGAAGTCGAAACCACATGTTTTTGAATCATAATATCTGTACTGCTTAATTGCAAATCCACACCGCCTAAAAGACATCGTGTTACATTAACATACAAGATCTAAAATGTATCATTAAAACGCAAAACAGAAATCATTTTTTAAAAAAGTCAGTGTTGCATATTACATTTTAACCATGACAAATCTATTGAAAATTAGAATATTGTATTGATATGTCTTACCTAAATAAAGGAATATGATTTCCCCAGGTTGGATTAGGCATGTAAACTTCTTTAGTGCCTTTCAAGAATTCACTCTAAAAGTTACATCAAAACATTAATAAATAAATAAATTTACTTTGGAATACTGTCGACTGAATTCAAAAGAAGTGCAAATACAAAAATTCACAAAATAAATAAATAAATAAACCTATGTAAATCGAATAGATTGTAGGTATATAAAGTAGATATGAGTTTGAGTTAATTTTTGCAAGCCCAACCCCGAAAACTTGTAATCTGAGCCTCCCCGAATCCAGATGATAGTGTAAAGGGGCCAAAAATCAGGCCCAGAGTGATGCTGTCTTGTGTTAAAAGCAGAACCTACAAGAGTTCCACATGGTTTATTGAAATACAAGATCCAGTTGCTGTACTACATAAATTAAACATGAGAATTTTTGTTACAACCACTATTAAGCATTATTTTCATCTTTCTTCCAACTATTTATGAAAAATCTTTATATATTAATAGGCAAGACGCTTTCTTTCAGTACCATTATCTCCTCTGTTTGTGAACCGATTTTCTTCATTCTTTTTTTGTTCAGTAGCTATTGCCGAGGGTTTAGCGTCATCAATAAAAAAATCTGAAATCAGGCTTAAATCAACAGAGATATTAATTAAAAATGCATTTTCCTCCTAAATGGCTCTTTCTACGCAAATGGATGGTTCAATTTTTTCAAATTTGATATGGTTGGAAAGGCGTTTAAAAAATACTCCAAACGAAGAAATTGTCAGGGCGCCCAAGATCCAACAACCTAAATCCACTAGACAAAAGTTATAAGCGTTTTTTAGTTAGCAAAACTCAAAAATTTTAATTTGACTCTTTTTCATTGTTGAAATTCATTGTTGGAAGCGTGAAACATTAAGTTTTAATTGATTTTTTAAACCGCTCTTTCTACACGAAAAATGTATTTTAAGGTTTCGAGTTTGGAATGGTTGGAAAGCTCGCAAAAAATACTTTGGAACATGTTCTACCTGATTTTAGTGCGTGAAAACGCAAACCTGCTAAAGTGACTAGAAAAAGCACTAGAAGCAATTATAAGTTAGTGAAAATTCATTTTTATTTGCTTTTTCCTGCTACATAATTAGCATGAAGTAATTTCTGGATAATATTATGTGTTGCCATTTCTCGCTTGAGCATAAAGAAATGAAATTCTTGCATTTGTTTTTATTATTGAGGCTTTTTGGGTACCTACGGACCGATAAAATATTTTCATTTTGATTATGTTTTTGCTATTTTAATATTTAAATAAATCATTTTACGGAGTGAGGGAGGACTTTCAGTTTCGATAAAGTTATCTTCTCACAATAATACCTGCATTTGCTATCGCCAGCAACAAGCCTCAAGGTGACACTTTTGATAAAATTAACATATTATAAAGACGTCCAGTGCTTTCACATGGACAATTATATGTTGCCGCAAGTCAAGTTCGTTCATTTGACTGTTGGAAATTTTATATTTACTGGCAAAGATCATGCCTACTTTTACAAAGAATATTGCTTATACAGAAGTTTTACGTATTAAGGACGTAATCCATTTGCGGTATCATAATTCAGGAAGACTTCCATAATTGAGAAATTGGCAAACTTTATCCATTGGGTGAAATTTTTGGCACCAATGCCAGCGCGAGAACTATTTTTCTTTTTCATTTGTAAAAAAAGAGTAGAGAAATGCCTATCTGCAAGGAGCTGACTACAAATGAAATCTCTCTTTAAGGTGGGGTTCATTAAATAATTTAAATTTTAATTACAAAATTGCACTATTATTGCGATGTCCAGTGTTGTTAAATGGACAATTTTTAATGTATCAATTAGTATTCGTTCATTTGACTGTTTGAAATTTTATATTTCTAATGGAAGAGGACAAGGCAACTTACTTAATAATATTTAACTTTTTAGAAGAAATATTGCTCATGCAGAAGTTTTATGTATATTCTGAGTTTTGCAGCATCATTTCATTCAGGAAGATTTCGATAATTGGGAAATTGGCGCTCTTCATCTATTGGTGTCAAATTTTTGGCACCTATTGCAGCGCAAAAAATGTTTTTTCTTTGCATATGTAAGCAAAGAGTAGGAAAATATATATTTGCATATGGTTACCACAAAACAGGGGCTGTTCACGAATGAAGTCCCTCTTTAAGGTGGGGTTATCGAAATAGTAACAGTTTGCAACATGGGAGAGGAAAGAAATGATAAGAGGGACATGCAATAGGGGGAATGTGACAACTAGTCTTATTTTAATAAGAACATTTATGAAAAACAGCATGACATGTGACAAAGGGAAGAGGGAGGTATGGTGCACTGCGTAACTTTGGCAAAGGGGGGAGAGGTTGAAAATGTTGAAAAGTGTGACATGAGTTATGCACCGTCCTTAACCATAAACAAATCTCAAAGACGACCTTTTCTCAAAATTGCAATATTATTACGATGTCCAATGTTTTCAAATGGACAGTTTAATATGTTGCCATGAGTAGAGTTCGATCATTTGATGCTTAGAAATTTATACTTTTAATGATGACGAAACAACTTATTCAGTAATAGTATATGTTTTATAAGTAATATCGTTCACATAGAAGTTTTACATATAAACTGAGTTTTGATGCTTTATTTCAGTCGGGAAGATTTTGAAAATTGGAGATTTTTATCCATTGGCATCAAAGTTTTTGTTTCCAGCGCAAAAAATATTTTTCCTTTGCATACGTAAACAAAGAATAGGAAAATATCTATTTGCATAGGGTTAGCACAAAGCAAAATGGTATCCAAAACAAACTTATTCAAGCCAAGAATTTGATGACCACACCAATTTCTTAATGGGGCTGTTTTCTTCAGTCAAAAGTACAACTTTTAGTCACTGAAATTGATAGAGTAAGCAAAAGAAATAACGTAGAGCTAGAAAAAACTTTTATTTTCCCCCGACTTATTTTCTATTAACTTTTTCAAATGTTCAATTTTGAAAACGAAACGTGGTCTTAATGATGTTAACAGTGATGTACTTGGACGTGTTACTCCATTGCTGCACTAAATGTTTATGCTTTGCTGTCAATCGCGTTTCTAGGTTATGATAATTTGAGCTGAGCTCTAATGACAACCGTATATGGCATTTCATCGCTTTTGATGCCATGTGCAGAAGCATAAAAAACGAATTTTTATCTGCACACCAATTAACATAATTGTTAAATATTAATTTTTTCAGATTATTTTTAAAAATGGTTAAAACCTATGTTTTTAAGCATACTCTTTCAAAAAAAAAAAACTTCAAAATTTCGCAAACGACCCCATTACCGAATTATCCCCTTTCATTCATTTATTTTGAGATTAACAGACAAACAGCAAAATTGGAATAAATTATTACTGTTTGTTATTGTGTGTACATATAAAATTGTATGCTTTCAGATATGCAGTAAACATGAGAAAGTGTAGAAATAAAAATGTCAGAAATAATTCATACAAGTTTTCTCAAATATTCATTTATGAATATGGTCGAATTTCAACAACTGGGTGAACACTAGTATTTTATTTAACTTTTTAAAGATTAACCTCATAATATCCCTTACCATATTATGGTACATTCTAATACAATTGCAAACAGATAGTATATTATAAATAGGTATTTGTTTTATCTTCATAATCTTTTTGGAAACTTTCATATGATGCTAATATTAAAAAAAACATTGAAATATTTTTCAAAAAAAAATTAATGTAAGTTTTTTATGCAAAGAAAGCACAAGTTTTGTGTGAGAGGTTTTTTTTTTCTTTTTTTCTCTTGAAGTTTTGAGTTGAATACTATTTTATACTCAAGTGGAATCAAATTTAAAAAATTCCATTGGTTATACAAAAAAAAAACATTATTTCACTCAATTTGGCTTGCAATTCAACACTACAGTTTTTATATAAATATTCAACATAAATATATTGAATCTAGAGAAATGAACAGATTTCTTTATAAAAATTACAAAATTGCACACAGGGGTGAAAGTTTTCAGCCTTTTTTGACAAATTCCCGTTTGATTGAAACAGTTTGAAATTGAATAAGATACAAGATAAAAAATAATAAATAATCTGAATGAGTTAAAATACAGACAGAGAAAATGCAGATAAATGAGTTTTTTTATTTGATATGTATGATTATAATTAAAAATAATTTTTTATTACCCAATGATAAAAAACAAATTATTCTTGATTGAAGTGAGACAATTAGTTACAATTTTATTTTTCACGCAAGCACTTCTTCAGGGTGTTTATTTATGTATTTTACTTTGGAACATTTTTTGCAGAAAATTAGTACTTAAATTTTAAGTATGAAACTCTGTAATCAATCCTTTTATTTACTTGAAAATTAAATTTGTCACATGACACATTTCTATTTCGTAATTTTCTGTCATGGGAATTTATGCCACTTTCACCCCAGATTGCACATACAGTAAAACCTGTTAAGTTGACCACCCTTGTAAATTGACTACTTGCCTATGTTGACTGCTTTAGTTGGGAACAGAATTAGTCCTATCTTATATAATGAAGGAAAACCTCTGTAACTTGACCACCTCTCTAACTTGACCACCTGTCTATCTTGACCACTAATGTACACCAAATTTGGTTTGGAGTATTGTAAAAAACCCTTTGTAAGTTGACCACTTGGTTTATTTTTTAAAACTTAATAAAGCATAATAAAGCAAATTATTTTATTTTATTTTTATTTGTTATTTTTAAAGCTTTCCATGAATAATTTTAATGTTTTGATGCAGGATTGCCAACTGCTCCGCTAAAATAGCTCAACTCTGCTAGCTTTTTAGCTCCGCAAAAAAGTTATCTTGCTCCGCATTTCCCGATCAAACGATTTCAAGCATGACATAGTGATTAAAGTTGTTTTTCTTTTGTTCTATTTGAGATGGCCTTTTGTACTCTGTTCAATTAAAACAGGCATCAGTAGAAAAGTACTAAGTCTTTTCTTCCACTTGCAATATTTTGTGGCAACACTGGAATTGTACTTAAGAGTAAAGTTATTTATTTCTGGTGCAAGGGATTAAGAGATAGAACATTTTCATTTTCAACAGCCTTTATGAACTATGAGAGTCCAGCTTGTTGCTCTTTGTGTTATAAGTTTTACATAAAATGGCTTCAAAAAGAAAGTTGGTTGAACTTGAGGTTGATAAAAAATATGAAATATTAAAATTAATTGAAAAAGCAGAAAGCAAGAAAAAATTAGCTGACACATATGGAATTTTTAAAACTACCATGTCTAATTTAGTAAAAAACAAAAATATTTGAATAACATTTTTAATTATTGTTTCAAAGTAATGTTAAACCTTGAAAGTGAGTTGAATAGAGAGAGTAAGTGTGAATTTGACAAAAAATGAATACATGATGCAAGAAATGACAAAAAAAAAATCAGTACCACCCTTTATAAGTTGACCACCTGTCTAAGTTGACCACCAAAGTACTGCACCGCAAGTGGTCAACTTACACAGGTTTCACTGTACTATAAAATTATAACATGATTTTCAACATTAAATGTTTGCTATAAAAGTGCATTCTCAGTAGGCTACTCACAAGAAAAGCAGCTCCAATGTATAAAGAACCTGTACCAGATATACCTTGAACAGTTGCGTTCTGAAAACAGAAATTAGCGTATTACCTTAGGAAATTAAACAAACCAAAATAATTCACTTCATTTAATTCTACAAAAAAAGGGGCTTTTTCTAGCTACAACTGTCAACCAAACGAAGGGATGGTATGAACTTGTTTTTACATAAAAAGTTCAAAACATTGTTCGTATATATGTTGAGTGCTCTGAATCCGGTGATAAGGGCCTAATGTTTGCAACTTTCCTGTTTTTGAGACATATCTGATTGAAATAATAGGCCATTGAAACATACCTTTTTTTTGTGCTAAGTTTAAGTAGTTAGCTCTTAGCTATGCTATGCTGATGAGATTTTCTGGCAGTCATTGGTCAGTCTCCTAAATAATGTACTAATTTTCAATTCTTATACTGATTTTTTTGTCCATGCACGAAGTAGTTACAATATTTAAAAGGTGCATGAACATTTTCTAGATACTGTTATAAACACCTAAGACTTATGCCATTGAAATATACTATTGCTATATTTCAATCACGTAAATCTCAAAAAAGGGAAAGTTGTAAAAATTAGACTCTTCACCATCGGATTCAACAAGCTTGATATGCATATGAATTTTTTTTTTTTTTAAACTGGAAAAACAAGTTAATGTACAAAAATTGAAATATTCCTTAATTTTCAATTTAAAGCTTTGGCACATTGCCCTCCGCACATTTTTAATAGTGAATTATTTTTCATTTTATTTATTGTCACTTTGTTCAGTCAAAGCACTTATCTGGTGATACAATGCACTCTTTTGTGTGTATGTGGTTTTTTTTTGGGGGGGGGGGGGGGTAAGCATTTAAAAAAAAAACATTAAACTATATTTTCACATTTAAATTTCCATAGATGGTAACATGAAATAATTCTGACGCTTTCAAATAATGTTAGAATAATAAAATCAAGAAAATCATTTTATGTCCATGCTCTGTTGCATAAACTCAATTTTCCGTAAAGGACCCAATATATCTTTTCAACTGTTCAAAAATGAATTTAGAAATTATTTTTAATCAAAAAATGAAGTTGAAGTCTGGTGAAGCTCTATTCTATTTACAATGGATAAGTCCCTCAAAAGAGATTAATTGGGCAGACAAAAGTAAGAAATGTTTAACCATATTTAAAATTATACAAAAAAAAAGCTAATTTTATTATTGAAAATATTTTTCTTGTTTTTTTGAAAATAATATCTATGTGACTCATAAGATTTGAAAAAATACCTTTATGCTTGAAATGTAAAAGGACAACAGAAAAGCAACAGAAAAAAAGCAAATTTTCAGGGAATTGCATACATGTGTTCAGGATTACAAGACCCCCTGTTTTCATTCCCTGTGAAAAAGGGAATAACCCTAAAACACGTGTACGCAGTTTTCCCATTATTTTACTCTGTATATTTGAATAAAGAAGTTAGATACTTGAGACCATGAGTTATTTTGTGAGTACAACAAAATCTGTTTTAGTTTCATTTTCATAGTTTATAAAATAATAGAAATTCTGCGTTTTTTATTATTTAGTTTGCTTTGTTGCCAAAAAACATAACAACACAAGTGTTAAATTCAACATGCAAAGGAATCTTATTAATAGAACTTTCTTCATCAAATTCACCTTCATCAACCAGACTTTGATCAAGGTGAGAGCCTTTCACCACATTCTTCTAAGCCGTTGTCAAAGTTTGCAAAATTGAGAACACATTTCTTTGGTCATGAAGGTGAAGCTTATTTCTTATTCGTTCACTGGGCAAGGAAATGAAGGCTGAACAGCCGAACAAGTAAGAAAATGACATTTTGGAGCAGGTACAAAATTTTATCTGCAATGATCTGATATTTTTCCCTTTTAAAGAGATTTTTCTTATAGTGACTTTAAAGTATGTATCATGGTACAGTACTATTATTCATCTTAGTTGATAAATTTCATTCTGTAAACTTAATAGTACAAGTAGGGGAACATGGGGCAAAGTGAAATGCTGAAATATTTACTCTGCTTTTAGCTCCACCTATCTGGTATTATTTTAACTATGTAATACCATATGTAGTCTATTCCAGTCAGGAAAAAACTGCAGCCAAAGATTAAAGCATTTGGTAATACAGGCAATTTTAAAAAATTGATAATCATATTCTAATATTTTGTTCTAAGTCAAAAATTGTTTTTGTAACTATAAAATGATCAAGTTCTTGTTATTATCATTTGAAATATTAATTGCGACCTCCTAATATTCAATCAAGCAAAAATTTAGTTAATATTGGGCTTATTTGTATTTTAAATAAATTGTGCAATTAGTCAAGTACATATGGGGCAAAGTGGATGGGACAAAGTGAAATAGTTTGCTTCATTGCAAAGTGAAATAGTTAGACTCGATCATTTAATCTAAATCACTTACGTTTTCATTTATTTATTCATTTACATTCCTTCATTTAGTAATTCCCTTAGAGAGTTATTCATTCACTTATTTTCGTATTCATTCATTCTTTTACTTGCTCATTTTTCTTCATTATTTATTCGTTTTTTGTTTCATTATCTTTTCATTTATTCATTCAACCTTTTATTTAACGATTCTTTTGATCAAAAATGTTTTTTTTATCAAATGCAAAATATTTCATTAGAAAAATATTTTATTTTTCACTTTGCCCCATAGAAAAAAAAGTGAAAATTAAAAGTGAAAAACCACTTTTTTTGAGGACTCAAATTTACTGCTTCAATGCAAGTTTTATTATAAAATACAATGTTTTTTCTTTATGTACTGTAATTTTCAAAACAAATTTTGATTTGTTCATTTTGAAAAAAACTCAGTCATCTTAATCATTTTACTTTGCCCCACATTCCCCTACATTAACAGATTTTAAAAAAAATGGATTCTTACTAGGTGATCTTTAATAACAACACTATCTTCTTTGAATGCAAGCTTTGCAGCAGCATTACAAAAGTCTGCTATTCCAGCAATTCCAGCATATTCTTTATCCAGATTTTCCGAGAGTAGTCTTTGTTCTGCCTAAATAAGAGTACAGTACAAATCAATTACACATAAGTTCAATACCTACAATATTAGGAAACTCTAAATGAGATGAAACATATTTTTGCCGGAATACATCCATGTAACACTATGATTTTTTTTTTTCTACTTTTTTTTTTTAGTTTATATGTGTTTAGAAATGTTTTACAGACAAAAACCAATGTTCAGATTAGAATGAACATAAACCCCCATGGCCATGGCGCATCCCCCTTGAATGATGTGGAGCACTCCCCCCTCCCCCTCTGGTGAGCACCCCTTGAAAAACTATCTTAAATGTGCTGATCTAAACACAGTTCATGCCATACATGGGGCAAATGTTTCACTATCTAAAACGAACATGGGTACAAGGTGCCCATAGATAAAGCAAATCTGGACATCGCTAAAAATTTCTATTTCGTTAACATATTCCGATTAAGTATTATTTCATTTATTATTGTAATATATTGTAATATATAGAGGTATTGGTTACCTCTATCATAACAATATTTTTCAAAAATCATTTATTTTTTTTAAAAAATCCCAAAAAGGGACTCACAAGAATTAATTAGAATAACTTTGCTGTTAATGGAAAGAAGGCTAAAATCCCAATAAAATACTCACAGCTTTTACACTTGGCAGGACATAAGGTTTTCCGTTATCATCACGATATGCACCAGCACCCAAATTAACCTTTTTAGGATTTGTGTCCTTTTTGTAGGCTTCTGTGATTCCTAAAATGGCATCTGGAGGACCCATTTCAACATGAGACCACCATGAGCTACAAAAGAAAATATCAATCAATCACAATTATATAATTAAATCATCAAATTGCAGATCCTCAAAAAAAAAAAAAGAAAGAAAAGCAGGGGGGGGGGGACAAATATTATAAGGAGAAAAATTCAGACAGTATGCTAGGGATGTTTCCTTTAAGAGCATTTTCTAAAAACATTATGAAAAATTTCTGAAAATAATTACTTTTTAAGGAAATTGCAATGTTTATAATTCCTTATTTACTAGTGATGCATATGAGAAATTTCATATTTCAAGTGTATGCTATATTGCTGCATTTTTTTTTTTTTTTTTTTTTTTTGGCTCTAATAACAAGTTGACTTTGGACAAGTTCAATTATGTTCAGGTTGAGAGAAGAGAAATTTTTACACTGGCACGACACCAAAAATCATTATTGACAAAGCAAACTAAGTTTCTACACCTACACAAATTTAAACCAAATGTCTTGTGCAGATGTAGGAACTTAAATGAAATCTTTAATATTTCACCCAATGGAAGTTCTCTTATAACAGCCAGACAATAGCTAATCAGCAACAACAAAACATGTTTTGAAGCTGACTCTACACTCAACAAAACTGTACATGTCTACATTGGGTTATGCATGTATTCCCCAAAAGTCAATCTTAGTGTTCACTGTTCCCTGGACTTGGTAAGATGCAGTCGTGTAGTATCAAAAATAAAAGATGTTGAAAGGGGAGA
This sequence comes from Uloborus diversus, assembly GCF_026930045.1. Classification (NCBI taxonomy): domain Eukaryota; kingdom Metazoa; phylum Arthropoda; class Arachnida; order Araneae; family Uloboridae; genus Uloborus; species Uloborus diversus. The sequence continues at coordinate 214,722,014 of NC_072731.1, read as the reverse complement.
GAAGTTTTTAGATATGGCATAAGCAGGGGTGCCCACCCTTTAAGTGAAAGGGTACACCCCCCCCCCCCAAAAAAAAAAGTAAAATATACCTCTCAAAATACCTGCCAGTAAAAATTCCAATGGAGCAGTCTGCGCCATGACCCCCCCCCCCTGGCATAAGGTAATGAAATAAAAAAGGTTGGGCGGTCACATGTGTTAAATTTGTAAAAAGAGAAAGGACACTAGGGTCAAATTTACAGAAGAAGATTGTTATACCCCATTGATTACTTCACACAAAAAATTATATTTAATTCAGATAGGCACCCACACTGCAGTGGGGATTAATTTATCATAATGAAATTTGCTCTTCAAAACTAAAGCAAATTTTAGTGCATGAAGTAAGTTTTAAAATTAATAACTATTTTTTAATATTTTCTAGTTTTCTCAACTTTAAGTTAATTTTTTCATTTTTCACACTTCATGTATTTCGGTTTCTTGATTTTTCAGCATTGCAGCTCAATCGGATTTCATTTAAAACAAAACAAAAAAAAAAAAAAGGTTGCGACATTTACAAGAATTTTAATAATTTGCGGTTTTGAATTTTATCTAATATTAAAAGCACGTTTTTTAACATGTAAGTAATTATTTTTTTTGAAGAAAAAAATGGGTTTTTAAAGCAAAGCTGACCAAAAGTAAAGCACTGTAAGAAAATAGTTTCAAGTGACTTTTTACTAGTAGCCTCATTTCAGAAAAAAAAATGTCTTGATTTCAAACAGATTTTATGATCTGCAGCTGTTTATAAAATGCGTCTCAATCAAAAAAAAAAAAAATTAATAAATACTAATATAAATGAAAACAGAATCAATCAAAGTCAAACGTAAGTATGCTACTATCTTGCAGCAGAATTTTGAATAAATACCTTGATCTGTTTGAAGCAGCAAGCTGGGAACATGAAGAAAATTTGAGGATATTTGAAAATAAAATCTGGGTTCGGCTTGAAAGTGCCATTATTTTTTAGTTAAGGCCCTGTTTACTAAGTTAAATGCCCAGAGAAGGTCGTGCCGGAGGACACAGGCACCGCAACGTGAAGATCACAAAAAGAGATACAGGGGGAGAGGGGCGGGGATAAAAAGAGAAGGAGGAGCAGAAAGGGAGAAAAGTGTTATTCGAGTTGAAGTGAATTAATGCCAATATGATAGACAAAGGCTTAGCTGGAGTATATATCTATTTATGTGACGTAGCAGACGGAGTTCCGATTATCCGCATTCATTCAGACTGTCGTAACTAGAGTCCCTATATGAAGGACTTTCGAAACCGAAGGGGGGAACTGCGAGTTTCGTGTCGTGGGTGAGACGCGGTCGGAAAGTTCCCAAGTAGTCCAGTCAATGAGTGCTCAAAACAGGGGTGTAGCGTGCATGGAATATGCGATAATTTTTGACTTCAGAATAGTGTTAGGGGTAGTTAGTAAGTAAATATACTAAAAGTCCCCGACCCGGGGGGGGTTTCTAGTTTCGGGTTTTTCTAGAAAATGTCGGAAACAGTGGAAAAAAGTGCGTTTAAAATAAAAATTCAAGCTAAATAAATTTACTATGAAACTGTTTCTACACATATGTGTCAATTTTCCAATAATTTTCCGGGTATACGTTATGAAAAATCGATGATTTTCGAAAAAAATCTCTCTTTTTGTCAAACATTTGCTCCTAGTGCTTCTTAAGATTAGCATTTATGAAAGTTGTCAATAACAAAATTGTAGAGTTTTAAATTTCCTTCAATTTGATATGCTACTTTATTATATTTTATTTAACCAATCAAAAGTTACAGAATTTCAAACACGCACTTTCATGGCAAAAAATGGAACACTTGCCATTCACAAATTTCAAACTGACTCGAAAGGATCGCGCACTTCCTCTTTCTTCAATGAATTCGGCAATTCTGATGGACAATAAAGAAGTATTTGTGGATTACTACAATTCAAATGATGTTTAAGGGTTGGGGGGATCGTAAAATTGTGATTTTGTGACAAGGGGAGTTAAAGAGTAAGAAGTGTGACATCAAGCATTTTTTAATACGAATATGTTTATAAAAATTAGTTTATAAAAAGTACTTTGTGACAAATGGGGAGAGGGTCAAAATGTTGAGAAAAAGTGTAACATCATTTATGAACAGTCCCTGACCAAGAAATCGGACGAAGATTTGCAGAACTACGTTTATGCAGTATGAATTAGCTTCATTACCCATTGCATTATTTAACGAATGTGAAATGAAGATGTGCAGAAAGCCAACATTTCCTCACTAAGAAATTTCTCAGCAGTAATTAATAAGTAAAAATACTGAAAATCCCCGACGCTGGGAGGGAGGGAAGTTAAAGGTGAGAAGGAGGAGCGAAATTTTGTGGTTTTCGATTATATCTCGGAAACGGCAGGAAAAATGTGTTCCGAATAAAAGTAAAAGCTAACTAAATTTATTGTGAAATTGTTTTTCATACATAAATGTCACATTTTCAGTGATATTTTAGGTACACGTTTTTGAAAACAAATACTTTTCGGAAAAAAAAAATATCTCGTTCTTTTTGTCTCAGAGTGATTGTGCCAAGCAGGCGCTCAAGGGATCTTGTGCAGCCTGCAGCAATCATGTGACAAGGACCGTGACGGTTTTCTGTGTCTTGAAAATCCACCGGCTGAACACTTGATCTGCAGATTTAAACCTGATACCAATGAAATACGAAGCCTATGCCCAAACACAGCGACACCCAGCTGACAAGCAATGCTATAGCAGGATAATGAAAATTTTAATAATAGAAATAAGGTAAATGTAGCTGACCGGCAGTACCTTTTTGTAATTATAGTTTTTATTAAATTATTATCAATAATGTTTTGAAAGTGTTTATATTTAATATGGACTGACAGTAATTAGAAAATGAAAATATCATGTTTAAGGTGACATATTGGTTCTATTCTGAGACGGAAGGGTCATGTCAACAGCAGTGGAAAAGTTGTTCTTAGAAATTGGCAATGTATTGATGTCATCGTCGTCCTCTTCGTCCTGGATAAATATTTTGAATCCATTTTTGCAACTACCCTTGCAATGCAAGCTTGCGACAAAGTAGTCTGACGATGATTTTCTACAAGTGACTGACCTCCTAGTCACTTGTAAAAAAGCAATCTCTCAAAATCATCTTCCAGATTCCGTCAAGAGCAACATCCGAGTCCGAGAGTTTCAGCACAAGTTAGTCATTCCTCCTTTCCCAAACCCCCAATCCGGTACTTCACCGTTAAGTTCCTAGCTACTTGGTAGTACGGCAGAGTTAGAGATCAGTCTTGATGTTTGCATCTACTTTGATAAATGATCTGTAACGGAACTCATTTAGGGACTTTTCTGTGGCTGGAGCACCATACCATGAGAGATAGATATGACCCCAGCAGCCTCAATGGATTCAGGGGAAGAAGAAGCAGAATGTTGTGATCAGTTGAGGATTTGGCTAACTAGGGGACAACCAGGAGGACTTCCTCTCAAATAATAGAATTTTGCCATCTGATGATAGTCGTCTTCGCAATATCCACGTCAACATCACTTAAAGCTCGGAGCGTATATTTATCTTGTTTTTCAGCAGCTTCATCATTAGCGGATTTGTCAGCTGACTGTTATTATGAAAGTTGGACAGAACTTTCTTCAGACGACGGTCAAACTTCTTGTTTGACCGTCGTTTCCATTTTCTAACTGACGTTGATGTCCATATGGTTTATACAGTCGTCTCTTTTTGCCTAACAGTTTTGTAAACTAGGTATCCTCAATAACAACAAATTCAAATTTAATTAAATCAATGTCGTTATCAATGTCCTTAAACAGTATGTATAGTGCTGACTTCCTGCACGTCCTCAATCCACCAATTCATACTGCATATACGTAATTTTGCAAGTCTTCGTCCGATGGCTTGGTAAAGGGCTGTCCATAAATAATGTCACTCTTTTTTTCAACATTTTTAATCCTCTACCCCCTCTCCCTTCCCTTTGTCACAAAGTACGTTTCATAAACTAATTTTTATAAGCATATTCGTATTAAAAATGCTTGATGTCACACTTCTTACTCTTTCCCTCCCCCTTATCACAAAGTCACAATTTTACGACCCCCCCCTAAACCCTTAAAGATCATTTGTGTTGTAGTAATCCACAAATACTTCTTTATTGTCCATCAGGATTGTCGAATATTCATTGAAGAAAGAGGAAGTGCGCGATCGCACTAAGAGCAAATGTTTGACAAAAAGAGAGAATTTTTCCAAAAATCATCGATTTTTCAAACCATATACACGGAAAATTATTGGAAATTTGACAAATATTCGTAGAAACAGTTTCATAGAAAGTTTATTTAGCTTGAATTTTTATTTTAAACGCATTTTTTCCACCGTTTCCGAAATGTTCTCGAAAATCCCAAAATTTGCTTCCCTCCTCCCTCCTACCTTTAGCTCACCCCCAGGGTCAGGGATTTTTAGTATGTTTACTTACTAACTACCCCTAACAATATTCTGAAGTCAAAAATTATCGCATATTCCATGCACGCTACAATGTGTTCATTGACTGGACTAAGTGTAATCATGCTTCGTTCATATTTTCTTTCTTTCTTTTTTCTTTTTTCTTTCTTTTTTTTTTTTCAGAAAATCATACGAATCATTTATATTGTTACTCACATACAGTGGCTCCCAAAAGTGCTCATACACCTTGAAATTTTGCAGTAAAACCAAAATAACGCAAAAATGAATTCGAATATAAAGTCCTTTTTTTTTTGTTTAAAAACGAAGAGACAGAAATAATACGTCTCAAAAGCCATCGTACACTGCAATGTTTTCGAATAAATTCATTATTAAAATTATCACATGTCGTTTTTTTTTATTTTTTTTTTGCATTGTGTTGACACTGTAAAGTCATTTCGGTTTTTTTTTTTTTTTTTTTGTTTAGTTATTCCCTAATATTTTGCTTATTATTTTTAAATAGCTGGTATTCGTAGAAAACAAAAAACACCATTCGAAATTTGACTTTTTTCCTCACAGTAGCGGTAAATTGGTTTGAAATGTCTCTATATTAATACATTTATATCATTTTATAGTGAAATACTTGATAAAATGCTTTAAAGAAAAGAATTAGATCGAAAACAAGGTAAGAAACGGTCAACTAGCCAAGTTAACAAAGCGTGATCGGAGATTTACAGTCAAAAAAAAATTTGACTGTAAATATCCGATCAATGAAAAATACACATTTGAGTCCTGTAAAAGTTTCTGTAGAATTTAATGAACAATTCTACATTTAATTTTCACCTAAAATTGTTTGCAAAGTTTTCTGATTAAGTGGATTAGAGGCGGATTTAGGCTGTGAATTCTGAGGGTGCAACAATATCGAAAAGGGTGTACAGTGCTGCCGATGGCGACTAAAGCTTCTATTTTTACAGCAAAGGCTACTATTCTAGTCAAAATATGGGCATAAAGGAGAATTTTGCAATCAATTGTAAAAAACGGCGACTATTTTAGTAAATGTAACTTTCTTTTCGTTTTTCCATCTAGGAGAAAAAAAAAATTTGAAAAAAAAAAAATGAAAAGTCGCCTATGAGTTTACCCCCTAATTACCGGGGAAAGGAGAAAAGGGAAATTTTGCAGCGATTAACTTTTGAAAACAATCGTTTTAAAATGAGGGAAAATGAAATGTAATAAACATTCACAATTAGAAGTGTCATGTTCATATTTTTGTACAAAAAGTTTCGTTTTTGCGATCGCGATTTTTTTAAGGTATCGCTTTTAAAATACTTTACGCGAGTGCAATGTTTGTAAAGGATAAGTTTTTGCAAACACGATTTCTGAAAAAAGTTTATTTCCTCTAATACTTTTTTTCTTTGTGTTTTTTGGTTTTTAATTTCTTGTATCCGTATTATACATTCATGTTTTGAAAACGAAAGCTAATTTTCTCTCGATTGGAAATATCACGAATGCAGTGCTTCTAGCTCTTTTTATACAGTCTTTTACTGTTATATTTACTTAACAGTCAGACAATGATGAATTACACTAAAATGTGTCAATACTGATTTCTCTAGTGTTTATTCAAAAAAGTTGGGCTAAAGTTTGGAAAATTTCTTTAAAGGTATTCTTTTTCAAGGGTTGTTTAGGGAAAATTCTCCCCACGTATAAGTCTATCCTACTGCTGTGAGTAGTGTCTATTTATTGAAGTTTCATTGTATAATACAATATAAATGATATTTTTTAAAAATTGGGAGACTATTTTAGAAACTATTTTCTGCATCTTATAACTATGTTGGCGAATATTTTTCATAGGCTAAAGCAACTGTTTATAGTATAGGAACTCAGTGGCAGCATTGGGGGGGGGGGGGGTATTCCCCAGGACAAACAGAGGGTTGAAGGAGGCTTTTCTTCGAAAATCTTTGAAAATGTACAGTAAAAATGCTGGTTGATTTCAGAGCGATTTCATAGCGCTGTTTACTGGAATGGTGGGTAAGGACTTGACTTGAAACAGTTTATACATCGTTTATGAGGAAGGGCATTACAATAGTTATATTTTTTGACTTTATTAGCCATGGTTTCAAATAAAAAGAAATTGTAATGATTTACTAATAAATACCCAATGACAAAGTATACATACAATAATTCTATAATACAGCACTGACTAATAAATCATTTGAGAAATGTGTTAATTTGATGCATGTAATTATTTGCTATCTTTCTTTTTGAAATGGATAAAAATACTTCTTGATATGTAGCACAATTTCTTTCGCACTGGCGATGTGGGGTGACAGGGTCACATAATAAACTGTGCATAGTATTGTATTTTTCGGTTTGCTTTCAAGTAAAAATCTATTTAATTTAAAAAAAAAATTTTTAAATCCAACCAGAAATGTTGGGAGTACGGCGCACCCCCTGGCATCCCCGTAAATCTACCTATGATTAGTTGAGACATCTTCCCGCAGAAATTTTCTTGTTCGTGTGAAAAAATAGAAAGCTTACGCTTTCCGTCGCAAAATCAACGATAAATAAGCTCAAAACGTTTTGGAATAACGTCTTACTTAGAGATGAAAATAAATTCAACATTTCTGGTCAAATTCTTGTAAAATTGTAAATAGAAGAAAAAATGAGGAATTTAATCTAAGAACTTAGTTGGATCAGTTAATCAAGACGGTAAAAGTATTTTTGTGTGAGGGTGCATATCAGCATTAGGACTTGGTAGTTTGGAATTTTTTGATGAAATAATGAATCATGCTGTTCATTTAAATATTTTAAAAAACAATTTTAAACTATTATCCCAACATTTGTTGTTGTTTTTTAAACAACTTTTTTTTAATCAAGATAACGATAAGAAGCACAAAGTATTCAACGTCTGCTTCTGGGTGCTACAAAAATTGTCCTAAGCTTAGAAATATCGCCTCAATCGCCAGATTAAAACTTAATGCAACATATTTAGAGAAATCTGGAGACTAGATTACGAAAATACAACTTTGAAACGAAAAACGAACCAGAAACTGTAATACTCGAAGTGCGGTTGCACACTTACTCAGAAATTGCACAAAAAAAAAAAAAAAAAAAAAGAAAAAAAAGAAATCTATTCCTAGACGTTTAAAAGCTATTGTTGATACTGCTTGATATTTTACTAAATAATAACTTAGTAAAAAGTTAGATTGTTTACTAATTTTTTGATATTTTTCAAAGTGTACCAATACAAAGACTTTTGTGAGATAAAGTTTCTGGAACTTTTTGATTATTTATTTCTTAAAAATCAAGTTTTATTATGTTACTAACAAAAATACCCGGCGTTGCCTGGGTTAGCAATAATTATCAGAAACAATCGTTACTTGCATTTGTTTTCTGTTTTAAGTGAAAGAACTTAAAACACACCTTTTTGACGTGACTTAAAATCTAGCTTCTTCCTTACTCATAAAACTAAAGTAGCAGTAAGTAAAAAGAGCAAAATAGTATTCATTTAGAAACGAAAACACGAAACTTAAGCGTATACAAATTTGAAGAATTTCCGAAATATGAAATTAAATTTCACATGTTTAAAAGATTTATCAGTTAATACTTATTATTTTCTTTACCTTGAGTCTTACCTTCTCTGTATGTCTATTGAAGAACGAACTGTTTAAAAAAATGTAGCCGCGCGCCCGTGATCCCCTTAAACTTGCTTTACTTATTTTGGAAAATCTCAATTATTGTGGGTTCTAGGTGCGATTTAAAATATTACCGAATTTGCGGGAATCGTTTTGGGATACCTTGGATAATGCTCCCTCTCCTTACTTTGTAAAACGGTATGTTACTAATTTTTGTTAAAGAGATATTGTCGCCATATGCTAAGATACTTTTGGTCACCATAAAATGGCGCTAAACAATTTCATCCGTAATGTTTACAAAATAAGTAGTAAAATTTGTCGATAATTTGAATTTGTGCACAAAGTCACATTAATGAAGTTTTTGTGCTGTTTATGGATTTGCCTAATTTAGTTGCTGGGTTATTTTACAGTAAAAAAAGTTTTTAAAGATTCTTTGATTGACGATATTTTGTTTACATGGTGAAAGCTGACAAACATTATTACGTAGTCTTTGACTTAAAAAACCGTGACAGCTGAAAAAACTGCCAAATGCATCCGCTACTGAAATCTTTCTGCATAAATTTTGGCGAGGTTTCTGCTGTTAGATTGGATAATGATTAAAAAATCCAATCAGCACAAATAATAAAAAAAAACCTCCATTAATTACACTAAAGTTCTATTTAAATGGAAAATAATCAACCAAATCTATAGTTATTATTAACCAATCTTGGGGAAAAAACGTTACTTTAAGATTTGACTTGAGAAAACCCCTCAAACAGTCAGTCAGACGAAACACAAAAACATTCAACAATTCTAACTATGAACTGGGAGTTGAGATGATACACTAAATAATGAATTGGGTTGAGGAAAGCCTTCGAGCATGGAACAAAAAAAGCCCATAACTCGTTTTTCATACAACTTAGAACTTTCTAACAGATGCCATCTTCAGCAGAAAAATAAGCGCTTTCAATGGACACATAATTTTAATATGTGCACGTATTTTTTAACCGTCATATTGGGGCGTTTATGCGAAAATTTGGGCAGATTAGAATAAAAAAGGAACTATCAATCGGATTTTTATCGAACTGATCTACAAACCTTCCCAATACCAAAAAGAACAAACGGTGAAAGTTTCAGCCAAATCTGCCGGGTAGTTTCTGAAATCTTAGGGAACAAATTTACCGAAGTCCATTTTTATATATATAGATTAACAATTTTCATATAGTTTTGTAGAAAATAGATCACAGACCTTATAATTAAATACCCATTCCGAAATATTAATTTTAACCAATTGATGGGGGCACATTTCATTGAAAATCGCAAGTGTAAGAGCACTTTTGGGAATCATTGTATGCTGTCATCAATGCATAATGTATGTGGTAATGAAGAAAATGGGCCTGGTTAAATTTATAGTTGTAGTTCAGGTATGGCTGTGAATGATTTTATCTATCGTTTTTGTGCCAACTTCAAAAATTATGTTTAAAAGTATTATCGATGGTGTTTAAAGAATAAAATTATTTTTCCTTTTTCAGAGTAATTTTGAAGTCGGTTCTTTTTTTTTTCATTTTTTTTTAATTTCATTCTTTTTAGAGTAAATGTATTTCAGAAATAGTGAGAAGTTACCGTCACGAAACTTCACCTTATTTTAAATTATGTTTAAAATATTATCGATGGTGTTTAAAGAATAAAATTATTTTTCCCTTTTCAGAGTAATTTTGAAGTCGGTTCTTTTTTTTTTTTTTTTCATATTTTTTTTATTTCATTCTTTTTAGAGTAAATGTATTTCAGAAATAGTAAGAAGTTACCGTGACGAAACTTCACCTTATATTAAAAAAAACTATGAACACGCCTTAAACTTTAAGCGATTGGCACCAAAAATTTATCTTTGTTCCTCTATGGAATTCATTTGTGCACTGTTAAAAAAACCTGAAAGTTCAGGTAGTTTTCTCTTAGGTTTTAACAGAATATTTCCGTAATGGCTTCAAAACGTATTTTTTCCTTAAAACAACAGAAATATCACGAAATGAAATAACGAAAACGGAATTTTTCCATTTCTAGGGTTGCCGCTGTGCTGTTCTTTCTTAGTATTCTGATTAGCCTTCAAGTTATGACAAACATAACTTTTTGATAGTGCTTATTAAATCACCCTGTTACATGTTGTTAATTAAAAGCTTATTTAGAATAACATCTCAGCTGTCGTAGACAAAATAGATAGCTTGCTACTTCATGTCTGGAGAGTAATATACTCGTATGTCGAAATCGTTTTTATGCCTTTGGCTTTATAGGTTAGGAAAAATGTTCGCGCCATTTTCAGACAGGCAGATGTGTTTTGATCTCGCAGGTGATTTGTTGTAGGATTTACGTAGTATTAGAATATTATTGCGGTGTATTATTTTGCTCAATACTTCGAACAATAGTTTTAGGATCTCGTGTTATCCATTTAAAATAAAAGCTATTTATTGGATTACTTGTATCCAGATGCAATGGAGATACTTAAATTTAGCACCGCTGGTCACATGTAAGTATTGTTGAATATCTTTGTACATAAGATAAATAAATACCTTTGTGCAGAACAGTAAAGTAAGACAAAACAAAGTTAGATGAAGCACAAATTTGCAAATGGGTCATTTTCTCTAAACTGCTAAATTCTTGTCCTTGCTCCAAAAATAACAAACTAACTAGTATAGAAATAAAACTGACGCTAGAATGCTTTAAGAACATGTTTTTATGTTTGTAAAATAAGTTAAAACAAACACTCTATTATTATTATACATTTAAATAATTTTTTGACATGATAAATGTCATTCCCCTGTGTGTCCCTACCTCCACCTTAAAGCAAAATCAGCTGTAAAGATTCAGGAAGCCATGCATATTTGTACAGAAAATGTTGTTTAACCTCTTAAGAAATGTTATGCAATGTTGTAAAATAGAAAAAAAAATTCTTCAAGGTTTGCATTATTTAAAAAAAAAAAAGTAAAAAATGTCATTTGATTTTTTGTCATTCCCCTGTCGATGAATGGAATGAATGTTTCTCACACCTGGTAATAGTTGTATTAACTCATAATTTAATCTTTGAATTCTGGTCTCATCATAGAAATAATCTTAATTAGTTCTTTTTGAATAAATATACGGTGTCGAGTATATTCGGGTGATATCAAGTTAAATCTTGATAAGTATTTTTAATGACTGTCATTACCCTGTCTTTGATAATTCATTTAATTTTGTAATAATCGCTCAATGAATGATTGACTCTTGTTTGTATAGAGTTTGCCCCCCTTACTTTAAGTGACATTGATATTTGTTGTTTGCAGTTATGACAATATATAAGTTAACTTTAATTTTTGTCATTCCCCTGTCGTCCTTCCCCTGTAAAATGTAAGGGAAACAAATAACCACAATAACCACTTTTTGGACACCACGACATTGGATCTTTTTCAATTTCATAAAAGTAGTGTTTCCTTTTCCCACATAAATTATAATATCGTCAGTAAAACGCATTATTTCCTCTAAGTGTCATTCCCCTGGCACAGTGAATGCCATTCCTTGCCCTGTCCAAATTGCGCTGTTTAGGGAAAATGACCCAAATAACTGCATTCCCTGTAACGCCGAAACACGTGTCTGCAGTTATTTGCAAATTTGTGCTTCATCTAACGTTGTTTTGTCTTACTTTATCTTTGTACATGTTAATATACAAATGTATTTTTCTTGTTAATATGCATTTGATAGAATTCCGATAGTAGCTGATTTAGAATTTATAGAACTATTATAAAGTAATTGTTTTTTCTCTAACGCATTGAATTCTTGAAAGTCATTAAAACGTTAAATGCCAACATTTCGTATCAACCGGAGATTACCGTGGTGTGCGAGCAAGACAAAAAAAAAAAAAAAAAAATCACTCAGTTTTTTTTTTTTTTTTTTGACGGATTGAAAGTAAACATTTCAAATCTCTAAATAAAAGTATTTCTTGCTGTTATATTTTTTGCGAAAAGGCATAGCAGATTGTTAATCTTTGAAAATACGATTAAAATTTTGACAAGAATAAGTTTTCTTGACTACTTAGAAATCTGGAAACATTCATTACTCCTTTCGGGATTTCATTCATAATAATAAATATAAATTACTTAATTTATTTTATTAGGATCTCATCCAACAACTTATTTGAAATTATTGCAAGTTTCTTGTAAAAACGTTTCGGGTAAAACAAACTGATTGATATGTTTAGCCTAAGTATAATGATTATGCATTACAAACCTATGTTGCTATTCCAATGAGTGAAAAATGCGGAAATCACCGGAGGGGGGGGGGCATACAGCATCTGAGCCAAAAATTCTTCTCGTGTATGTCAATGATTCTTCTTTTAAACACAGTAAATTGGTATACTCTCCAATCAGGTAAATTATTCCATGATAAAGTCAACCGGTTTTTAATGGTATTTTATCTGACTCATTCTGCAAATAAAAATATTCTATTTTTCATATATGCTTTTCCATGCCACCCCAGACAATGTACGAAGAAGGGGATATCGAACAGTATCAGCAGGGATAATTGGTGTCATGTTCAAATCCATCAATTTTTCTGCTGGCACTATTTGATTAATTTGATTCATCTGAGTTTCGTGATTGATGCTTGAAAAAGAGCTGTATGACAGGTAAGTTATCAAGCAAAATTTTCACTTAAAATATATTTCAGTAATAAATACAAAAAAAAAATATATAGTTTTTGAATGGTTATCTATTTTTCTATTATATATCATTTTAAAGATAGGATAAAAAAACGAGAATAAAATTTCAGTAAAATACGTGAAAATGAGAAACGAAAAAATAGCGCAACGAAAAATCAAGAACCGAAAGTTCTGTAAAGATACAGAAAATTTAAAAACGAAAAAATAGATGAACGGAAAATTTAAAAACGGAAAAATAGATCAACGGAAAGAAGAGAAATGGAATGTTCGTTAAATCACGGAAAATTTATTAATGGAAGAACAGAACTAAACGGAGAAATGAGAAATGGAACTTCTGTTAAACCACGGAAAATAATTGAACGGAAACGTAATATTTACGCAACTTTGCTGCCGGTACTTTATCCGTTATTTTCAGGAAATTCTTTTAACAGTGTGTGTTAATTCAATTATAACCATTTAAATATTGCAATTTCCTTAACTTATTTACATTTCACAGCATGCAAGTTGCTTGTGATGCAATCCTGCATCTCAGAGGTTCCCAAACTTTAGACCTCCGCGAACCCCCTCTGAAAAAATCACAAACTTCGCGAACCCCCTCCCCCTCCCGGCGCGCCAAAAAAAAAAAAAAAGTTGATTCGACTCAGTTATTTTTTTTTCTAATATGTTTTAACGCTTTTTTTCTTTAATTTTTTTTTTGCCATTGTTCTGTATACTTTTCAGAGCTCTTGTCTGGCACAAAGTCCAATAACCTAAATCCACTAGAAAAAAAAAGTTATAAGCGTTTTTTGGTTAGGAAAACTCGTAATTTTTAAGTTTGACTCTATTTTACTGTTGAAACTCATTGTTGGAAGCGTGAAACATAAAGTTTTAATTGGTTTTTAAACCGCTCTTTCTACTCGGAAAATGCATTTTAGTGCTTAAAGCTTGGTACGTTTGGAAAGCTCGTAAAAAAATACTTTTTAAGACGTTTAACTCCATTTTACGAATCGAAAACGCAAACCTGTTTAATTGACTAGAAAAAAAGCTAGAAACAATTATAAGAAAGCTAAAACTTATTTCATTTGCTTTTTTACGCGACATAGCATGAAGAAATTGCTGGATAATATTACGGTGTTGCCATTTCTCGCTTGAGTGTTAAGAAATGAAATTTGTTTATACAGAGGTTTTACGTATTAACTGAGTTTTGCGGTATCATTTCATTCAGTAAGATTTCGATTTTTCTGGGAAATTGGCAAGCTTTATCAATTGGCGTCAAATTTTTGGAAGCAATGCAAGCACGATAATTATTTTTCCTTTGCATACGTAAACAAAAAACAAATAGTAAGAAAATATCAATTTGCATATGGTTGTTACAAAGCAAATTGATATCCAAGAATGAAGTCATGCTTTAAAGTGGGGTTCATGAAATTAACAGTTTGTGACAGGGTGGGGGGGATAGAAATGACAAGAAATACAGTGGGGAGAATGTGACATCGCGCGTTTTTTAAATAAAATGTTTATGAAAAACAGCGTGACATCTGCCAAAGAGAGCAGAGGTATGGTTAAGCGTGAAAGTTTGAGACAAAGGGGGAAGGGGGTCAAATAGGTCGAAAAAAAGTGTGACATCAACCCATAACCATAAAAAAATCACAAAGACCATCTTTTCAAAAATTTTTCAAAATTTTCAAAATTGTACTATTATTGAGACGTCTAGTGTTTTCGAATGGACAATTTTTAATACAGCAGATAGGGTTGGTTTATTTGACTGTTTGAAATTTTATACCTCTATTGGCAAAGATCAAGGTAACTTAATCAAAAATACTCGACTTCTTATAAGAAGTTTTTTTATACAGAAATTTCACGTATAAACGAGTTTTGCGGTATCATTTCATTCAGGAAGATTTCAATAATTGGGAAATTGGCGATCTTTATCCATTGGCATCAATTTTCTGGCACCAGTGCCAGCGCAATAACTGTTTTACCTCTGCATACGTAAACAAAGAATAGATAAATATATATTTCCATAGGATTATCACAATATGAAACGTGTTATCCGAAATGAAATTATTCACCCCAAGAATGTGACGACCACGCCAATTTCCCAATAATCGAAATCTCCCCTTTCATTCATTTATTTTAAGATTAACACAAAAAGTTTTTTTTTTTTTATGACTCTGAACCCAGTGTAACTTAGCGGTTGTTTTACGATTACAAAATCAATGAGTTATAGTATGCAGATTAAGAAATTATTTCTAGTATACATAAGGTGCCTGATCTGGTAGGAGGAAAAAAAAGAGACGAGTCAGAGAATGTTTCCGTTTCTCACACTGATTCTTTGGGTAAATAAAACGCAGAATTATTAAAAAGGGGGAAAGTTATAATGAAATGCCATAAAAACAGACCTAAACTGTACTGTGTAAATGAGATATCCAAAACGTTTAGTTAAAAACACCTGGATTCCATAGAAATCCATGAATACCAATACAATATGGTATATGACTAGTTTTGGGCATAGTTAAAGTATTTTTTTCTTTCTTTCTTTTTTTTTAAGTTTGAGTTGCTGTTGAACTGCAATGTTGCTGTTCTAATTGATGGAAAAAAAACTCATTCTTTTGGTATTAGATCTTAGAAACGGCACTTTTATAGCTTTGAAATTTTTATTAATTTTCCACTATGATTTATATATGGGGTGTTCCGTTTTAACCTGCAAGACCTTTATTTTCGCAACTGTTAGTCCTAGATGTATACTTCAAATTGCAAAAATGTTCAAAATCAGATGTAGAGTTAAGATATTGAAAGTTTGAAGCAAAAATAAAAATGAGGCAAAAAATACAAAATTTATCTTTTTATACGGGCCCTAGGTCCCCTAACTGATATTTAGAGAAATAAGCTCCACTGATTCTTATTCCTGACACAAAAAACTTAACACTTATGAGACCCAAACTCTAAGATATATTTCAGTTCAAAGTTTTAAGGAACCATACAGAAGAAACTTATCGCCCTTTCAGAAGAATGACAGGTCGTCAAAGTAAGAAAAACAAAGTACTTATATTTTTTATGGCTAGCCAAAAATAAATACAAATGTTATGCCATGATACGCAAAAACACACTACAAAACCTCGAAAAATTTGAAAAACCACACTCTATGCACACACATAATTTTAAAAACACTTGTTAACCGCTATATTTTCCCCCAAAAAGTGTTATTGACGGCGAGTGAAAAGTGGTGTAAGTCACATAGCGCTGCGTTTCATGCCTCGGTGAATATTGATCGTACTTCCTTAAAAACTTTTTGTGTTGGAATTGTTTTTCAATGGAGATTCTTTTCATAAATATAAGTTAGGAGACCTGGGGCCCGAGAAAAATGTTAAATTTTGTATTTTTTGACTTATTTTTATTTTCACTTCAAACTTTCAATATCTTAACTCTGCATCTGATTTTGAACATATTGGCAATTGGAAGTACGAGGGGGGACCCAAAAATAACCGGATTTTTGTTCTAAAATATTTATACATTAGTTTATTTACAAAATTTCTTTGATCTCCTTCAAAGTGTTCACCATTAGATGCACTACACTTGTTAATTCTTTTTTTCCTCTGTTAGAAGCTCTCCTGGAACTCTTTAACTTTGACCATTCCAGTGCTCGTTGCGAAGCAGTTTTTACAGCCTCTACATCATCAAAACGCTTCACTTTCAGATTTTTTTTTTCATCCTCGCGAACAGAAAAAGATCACAAGGGGCTAGGTCTGGTGAATACGGGGGTCGAGGAACGACTAGCCACCCCTAAGAGGCCAAATAGCGGTTAATAATGAAGGCTGTGTGTACGGGAGCGTTTTCATGACGAAGGAACCATTCTTCCGATCGCTCGCGCGAGCTCCTACTCAGTCTTGTTTCTTCTAAAGTTTCGTCAATCGTAAGATGACGACTCTCGTTGATTTTTTGGCGGATTTTTTCAACGTTTTCATCATTTCTAGACGTTGACATTTCTAGGCGCTCAGAGCGAGCATGATCTTCAACATTCGTGCTACCACGTTTAAAGCGCCCAGACCACTCGAAAATTTGTGAACGGCTCATAGCATCGTTCTTGAAAGCTTGTTGAAGCATTTGGTAAGGTATTCCTTGCCGAATTTTCAAGCAGGAAGCAAGATTTCAAGCTTACAGTTTGTTCTTTTAAGTCTGCCATAATGAGTTCGCAGGCGGATATAGCAACAACACCTGAGAAAACCAACACTACGATCAGACGTTATCAACTAAATCTGACGCAACTTGCACAGCTGGTTTGTGAAGGTCTCTACTTGAGCCGTCTAGCTGGAGAACACTACTACATCTAGGATTGGCATCGCACCATTAGTCCGGTTTCTTTTGGGTCCCCCCTCGTATACATCTAGGACTAAAGGTTGCGAAAGTCTTGCATATTGAAACGGAACACCCTGTATATACATTTTTAAAATAAATTGGAGGTACACTGATTTGACCAGTTATGGTCACATTCGCTTAGCTATCTGCATACTAGTAATGATCTTGCTCGCTAAATTCAGTTATTTTCAGGAAATACACAAAATAGTATTCAACTAGATTAAAATACTTGTTTTTCTTAGAATATAATCGAAATTTTAACTTACCAATTCCAGCAACACTGAAATTAACAAGTAGTGATATAAGAAATAAATTAATAAATACGATAAAATAAAAAATAAATTACCTATATATCCTATTAGACAGAGGGGGGGGGGAAGCTAAATAATGAGTACGTTCCAATAAGACTGATATGATGCGTAACAGCAATGTTAGATCCTTAAGAAAGAATCCCTTCAAAAACTTAAATGCAATGAAAATTGCATTTTTTCCCAACATAGATAAAATTTATGTTTGGAAAAAATATGGTGTGGGTGTTCCTGAAAGCTGCTATTTTGAGAATTCACTCATGGTGTTTCTGAAAAATGGATTACAAACTTGATATTGACAATGACAAACCTGCCCATTACTGTTTAGGGGCCCATAACTAGTCAATTACCCAACTCATTTACTGTATCCTTAAATAGAGAAATCTATTACAAAAAGTCAGGGTCAGGGTTTGTTTAAAGCAAGGTCTCGTGGGTTCATGAACCTGGGCACCATAATTTTAGGGGCTGCAAAATAGGATGTTTTTTTTTCTTCTTCGTCTTTTTTGTTATCACACCTCACAAAGCAATATGTTTAGGGTACATTTTAATGGAATTAGTGTACAATATACAGATAAAAAGATAAAAACGTTTGATTCTAATTCACAGAAACCACTACAAAAATTTAAGAATTTTCTTATGAGTGAGGCATTAACAATTACCAGGACTTGTTCATCACTTCAGTTTGGTTGGGCCCTACGAAGAGTCAAGAAGTGATTCGAACCCCAACAGAAATTTTCTGAAAATGTAGTTATAATGGGCTCTGTCGTTAAATCAGTAATCGTCATATCGAATGATCAAATATGGAGCAACTACGGTTCACTTTCGAAATATGGAAAAACACTTAACTTCGCGTCTATAAATTTAGGAATTGCTGCATTGAACGTCTACAACAAAGCAAAAATTATTTTCAAACTTTTCAACAGTTCTAACGACGATCTAACAGACAAACAATGTTAAATTAATAAAAATTGATTTTTATGCCTCAAAGGCGAATTGATTGTCTTCGAAATTTCAAAATTCAACTAAAATAAACTTGCCCACCAGTAAATTCAGCATCAAATTTTCTAAGCTAAACATTTTATGTGATTTATGACTGTCAACAAAAAATTACTCGAATAGTTGAATTTATTTATTGCACAAATAGTAAGCCATTATTTAAAAAGATTTACTCTAAAAAGTTACCAACCACAGAAATTATTTTTGACAGGTTCAAAAAATTAATTCACATTTACTTCTTCAAGAAAGAGACATAAAATCTCTAACAACCAAAATCTTTGAGTAGCCTTTCTAGTAAATAACTGCTGACGTCATAGATCATAGGCTGCCGCATTGTTCTAAATATCGGGATCAATGGAAGGCTTTTTTGCACAACTTTTGTTCGATAATGGCTCTAGTAACAATTCATTTCTTTTGAAAGTTTTGAAGAAGACAAAAAATTCTCAGTTTATTGTCGGACTTATCGTTTTACGACGCACATGTACCTATATAAAGATTCTTCTAGTCTGCTTTCGGAATGCAATTCATCGTTTTCTAAAAGCCAAACATTGAAAAAATTGAAAAGATGCTGTTGGCCGGAATATTCGTGGTGCTTCTGATGTTGTCACTCGAAACAGAGGTAATATTTATTATTATTTTTAATAATATAATTTGATTGAAAAAGAAAGTTTTTTGTAAAGAACAACACGATTGAAATCCATACCTATGTAATGTTATTAGACGTTCAGATTTCAAGTCAACCCCAACCAGATAGATTCCAGACTTTCAAAATGTCCGGATTAACAGATATTAATTCAGAAATATGATTTTTCCATTGAGTTGCGAAATTTTACTACATCCAAACTGTAGATAAAAATCAATGAAAATAACCGAAAAATAACCAACCAGCATGATAACTGCTTTCTGGAAGGTGTTCCAGATACCTTTGATTCCTTAAACTATAACCATGCTGCGAATGTTTACAGAACTTTTCCTGTATTTCCAGAAGTTAAATTTAATAAATGATCATTAATTGAAACTTTAAAATTGTTTCAATTTTTAGTTTTTATTTCTTTAGTCAATCTTTACTTCCTTTTATAAAAAAGGAAGTATTGTATTCGTGAAAAACTTTACACTTAAAAATCGACCTTAATTTCCATTTTGCTCACCCCGAATGAATGTTGAGTTTCTTTTTCGACTCGACCACACGTGGATAAGTGCCTAAGAACGTATAAACACGCGAAATAACCATTTTGACGATCCCCGAGTTAATTACAACGAGTTTTCTCGTGACGTTTGTATCTACGTATGAATGTGCGTATGTGCGTATGTATGTCGCATAACTCAAGAACGGAATGTCCTAGAAAGTTGAAATTTGGTACGTAGACTCCTAGCGGGGTCTAGTTGTGCACCTCCCTTTTTGGTTGCATTCGGATGCTCCAAAGGGGGTCTTTTGCCCCTTTTTTGGCGGAAATCAATGTTAATTTCGATGTAAACTCAAGTGGTGTTATAATTTGGCGGACACTTGGCGATATATCGCCATAGTTTTAATCTCCAAGTTTTGTCGTCAACTTGGCAACAAATTTGGCGATTTTTTGAGCAATCATATTGCTTATTGTTCTCACATGACTGTCCTTGGCGTCACGCTGATTTTATTCCCCCCTCCCCCCGACTTCCTCTGCAGCACCACCGTCGACCGGCTCCTCCCGATGCTGTTCCTCTAGTGAAAACCGTCTCCAGGTTGCGTCCATATCCTACACACACACGCATGCAGACATACACCTACACACACACACCCACACACTCCTACACACACCTACATACACACATACCCACACAAACACACACGCCTACATATACATATACCCACACACCCATGCCTCACACAGACACTAACACACACGATTCCACACACACACACACCCACACACACACACACGCCTACATATACACACTCAAGATTGCGAAAAACATAATTTGAATTCAAAATGCCAAAATTAAATTTTTTTTTTATAATTTTATTTATTTATTAATTTTTTTTTTAAAATCTGGTTTCAATTTGGCCACTGTTGGTGATATTTAGAGAGTAAACTATTGAATCACATTAAAGCTGCCAATAATGAGAAAATTACATTAAATTGGAGTAAAAGAAAATCATGTGATGCACACATTAGCTCGTTTTAAATTGATTCGATTCAGGTTGTTAATTTATACTAACCTACATGTCTCGAGCTTATAAGGAACTCTTTTTCAAAGCGAAAAATGTGTTGTCCTCTTACAGTTTGTTTTCGGGCAAAACTCTAAAGGATAACTTTTTAAATGGTCATAAGCTGTTGACATATTTTCATTATAATATTCAATTATTCAAAAACCTGATTTAATGTACGTACTTTTTTTAGTTATTCATTTTTTACATATTTTGATCAGAATATAAATGAGCTGTTTAAAAATTATATATAGCTCGATGAAATGTAAAAATAGTCAGACGTTTTCCTAACAAAATTAAATCAATGAAGCATTATACAGGAAAACATGGTAACGATATTCATAAAATCACGTATGTCCCTTTACAGTAGAACCTCATTAATCCAGTCTAATATAGGTACCCAGATCATCCGAATTAATTAAAGTTCGGATTAAACAAAGTGACCTATAAATTGAGCCAAAGTACATAAACACCTCATCAATAAATAAAAAAAAGTAATATATGGGTTGTGTGTATGTTCCCTATACAAATCCACAGTTTACGTTGGATCGCGACCAAATTTGGAAGGGTGGTACTTGGGCACCGAGAAGAAACGTAGAGGGAGGGGGGGGGGGGTCAAACGCCAAAAAAGAACCCAACCGTTCGACTTTTAATTTTAGGACCCGAAAATGACATTAAACGGCTCTTTCTACCCGAAATAATTTTCCCGATTTTCTTCATTCAGGTCCCGTTCGAAAGCCCGCAAAAAATACCCCTGAAATTGTTTTCCTTCTTTTGAATTAAAAAAAAGCGTGTTCATATCGGAAAATTATCGTTGCGATCTCTTTTTTTTTTTTTAATTAGCGTGAATAGAGTCATTCAGAAGCATGCCACTTTTTTTTTTTTTCTCGACTGTGACTAAATAAAATTTTGTTTTTGTTTTGAGGTAAATATTTCCTTTTTTGATTATTATTCCGCTATTCATCATCATCTTCTTCTTCTTCTTCTTCTTTTTTTTTCTGTGCTGCTAGCAGAAGCTATTCAGGAAATTTTACAGTATTTTTTTCTGTAATTGAAGCCTGATTGTTGAACATGCGTTACTTGACATAACTTTTATTTTAGAGATAGGCCGAGCAAAGGCGGGTGACGCAGCAAGTTATTAATGAAATTACGTCTGTCCCTTTAGAGAAGAACCTCATTAATCCAGATTAATATAGGCAGAGTTGCCAATTGCTACGAAACAATCGTAGTTTCTACGAACTAATGCCTTGAATTACGACGCTACGAAAACGAATCCAAAACCTATGATTTTCTTTTTTTTTTTGTCATTGTAATCACAGGAAACTTTTCAATCATTACAGATAATATCCATAATAATCATTTAGATAATATTAATTTTCCAAAAAAAATTCTAGACGTCTGTTTAAAAATAAGCAAAGTAATCTCACCACAATGTTAAAAAAAATAAATAAATATCGATTTTATTAGTATTTTGTTTTTCAAAGTAAAGTGTTACTTGTTCAGGAAAGAGGGAAATTTTTTTCCCGACGCGCATGCAAAGGAGGGGACGTGCGCTCTTTTAACCCTGGTAAAAAAAGTGAAAAAGATTTTTTTTTTTTTTCACGAATTACGTTCACACGTGGCTCGATATGGAGTTGGCATCAAATTAAATACACTAATAAACGGAAATTTGCTTTTTTTTTTTTGGATTTACGTCAGTCCGGCTCTGAGGTACATAATTTAAACGTAAATTATTATTGCGTGTGTTGCATTCGTAAGTAAATGTGCCTTTTTATCCCCCCCCCCCTCCCCCTGCATAAAACCCTGCTACTAATTTAGTTTTTCAAAAGCTGCATAAGAGAAAATCACGAAAATGCAAAATACTGCTTGCAAAGGACTGTTATTGCGCTAATTCCCTTTTTTATGCACTATGTACATCTAAATGGGTTAATTTAATAAGGTCTAGTTTAATGAGGGTTTAATGTATTTACCTCCATTTTTTATTTTTTTTAATAAACCTTATCAAGACACGGTCTTGCTACAAAATCAATTTAGTATTTGAGACCTCTCCCCCTCCCTTTAAGCTTATTTTTCCTTCATATCATCACCGTACAAATGAGCCATGATCCATGTAATTATATTCGAGTTTCTCTTAAGCGCATGGCGTTGTCTTCTGGCAATTTAATTCGAAGCTCTGTTGTAGAATAAACTGCAAGCATCAGGGAGAAAGAAATAACATAGTTATAATATATTCAGACAGGTGGCATCTCGAACAGAGTAAAAAAAATACCATTTCACTTAACCCCTGTATTTCACTGTGTCCCACATGCCTTCACTGGTAGTATCTAAAAGAGAAAAAGAAATGTTTTGACTCATTTAAACTGTCTTAATAGCGTACGTTCAAATTAAAAGTAGTTGCATTAAATTTCTTGTATTTAATATTAAGATAATAAATAACGAAAGAAATAGATAGATAAATAAATAAATAACAAGCAAATAAATAAATGAAAAATAACTTCAAAAAATTAAAACAAATAAATGAAATAAAATCCCGCATTCGACCAAATACACTATTCCGCTCTGTTATACACTTCTGCACTTCTGTGTTTTGTAGCCTAATGCGTCTTTACTTACAGGTGATGGCAGGCAAAATGTGCTCCGCGACAAATAATCCCTGCAAAAAGAAAACGATGTGTTGTGTCAACAAGAATGGTAAAACTACTTGCCAAATGAAAGCAAAAGTGGGTAAGCATTCCATTTCCAAGAAAGACAATTATCACAGAAAAGCGCAGGAGAAAGGAAATATCAAAATCATTTGATGGTCAATATTAATTTGCTTTCTTATATAACTGTAATCTTTTTGGAAATATTTATTTAAGAAGATGTTTGTCACAGGAATATTAGCGTGTAAACATAAACAGCTTAATATTTTTCAAATTCGCAGCAGTGAAATTGTATAAATGGAGTGCGTCAAAAGCATTATAACCTTGCTAGCAGTGCTGCATTGGCCTACCTATAGACGTAGTTAGAACCCCTATAACTGGAGAGGCCCATGCATCCGCCATGTTGGAGCAAGCGGGAGCAAGCGTACTTATCGCACAGGGGGCGTTGACACAGGGCCCGATTAACCTATGAAGTTAGGGGAAGCTAAGTCTCATTTCAGGCTCCCCCACCTTTTGTTTTCAGTATATATTTTCTAAAAATTCGACGCACATTGAAACAAAACTTGCTAATGCTGTATTTAATTTTTACAAAAATGGCCAAGCAGACTTCCAATTAAAGTTTATCCCCCCCCCCCCATCCCAGACATATTGAACTTTTGTACATATTTTTCTACTCCTATTCTCAGCAGGTAAGGGTGGTTTGTTGTTGTTTCAGATTTATCACTTTATAAAATTTATCAAATGTGATAAAAGTACATTGTAGCATGTTGGGGCGAATACTAAGAATGAAAATATCTTGCTACCGCATTTTATGAACTGTGTCCTCACTTTTTAAAATTATTCCAAAATTTTTATTTAGCGAGTTCTAATGTTTGAATATTGTTGAAAATACATTCAAAAATAGAAACTGAAATGTTTAAGTCATTTTTGGCCCCCTGTTAATTCTGGGGAGAAACTCAAGCTTCCTGAGTCTTTTGGATAATCAGGCCCTGGTCGCACAACAGGGAAATGAAGAATAAAAGACATTCCATAGAAAACTGCAACATGTTAGCAAAGATTACTGAGCATTTATAACGTAATAATAGTAAAACCATGAGAAATATCTCGATATTAACTTCACACAAGCGAGTTCCATTTCCAGGCTACCAGTCACTTCGTCGGCTATTAATTATCCATTTCTTTTTTCTTTCTGCATCTGCTGGAAATATGAAGAGTTGAAATCCTTTCTTGGAGCTGTTTGCACAATTAACAGCCGAACAAGCACCCATTTGACTCAATTTAACATATGCTAGAGAAATGTAAACATCAGCAGCAATGCTATCGCTGCGAAGCACTGATGGATCAAGTTTGTTCCTAAATGGTGGATGCGTCGGCTCTTCTACTATAGGGGCCCTAAATGTAGTATAACTAGCTACAAAACTCCGTAGCGACAGTCACTGGTCGCCATCAAACGCGCGAAACTTAAAGTAAACGAGCAAAAGCGTAGCCTACGATGACGCAACGCGTTTTGCATCCTGTTAGGCTACGGCAAGGACAGATACAAGGAAGATGCGATAGGGACGATCGCCCCTCCCTTGAGGGACCTTGCAACGGCAATTTTTCCGAATCGAGGTCCTAGAACGAAAATGTAGCCATCTTTGATATGATCTAAGGAAAGGATTTGGGCTCGAACCTCTCTCCCGGAATAGTTTCGAAATTGAAGTTTCAAAACGGCAATTTTAGATGACCTTTGGTGATTTTAAAAGGCCTTTTTTCGAGCATTTTTCAAAATTTAAATCTAAAGATGCGATTTTAGACGTCTTAGGTCAGGTAACCTTTACTTCAGTAATTTTTCGAAACTGAAGTGCCGAAAAGCGCAATTTTAGTCAGGGAGTAGGTTTCGAACTATTTCTCCAGCATCATTACGAAATTGAATTTCTAAAACACAGTTTTAGAAACCTTCTATCAACAGAAAAGGAAAGGAATAGGGTCGGGGAACGCCTTGGCTAAATCTCTATATTTTAGTTGTTCCAACCAAAAGTAATGTGGAAGAATCCCCCCCTCCCGTAGGTGTAAATCAGATACGTAGTAAGAGGTAAGGTAAAAAAAACAATGGCCCCTTCTTGAAAAATTTTGGTCCGCCCTTGGGCTACGGCAAAAGCTGTTTTCGCGCATGCCGTTTTCGGACGCTTACCTGTCTACTAGAAGAACTCGGTTGCCCACATAACTGGTTTCTTGTTGTGTATCTAGTTAATACTACATCTATGGGCCTACTACTCTTTCTTTTGAAGTCAAATGTGATAAAAAGTATGAAATAGTGCAAAGTTAACTTCTTAGTTCAAGGTTATCCTAAATGAATATATTTTGTTTTTCACCCCTAGAGCCTATACTAATGCAAAAATTACATGAACTATATTTTAGGTGAAAGTTTTCAGTCTTTTGTTGAATTTCCGTCTTAAAAAAATGGAAACGGAGTCAGACGGAACAAAAAAAAAGTTAAAAATAATCAGTGAATGAGTTAAATCTAGGAAGTTGAAATAATTGTGTGTTATTTAATTTGTATTTTGTAATCATACTTAAGAGAGAACTGCTACTAATTATCTTATGTTAAAAAATTAATTATTCATAATGAAAATGAAATAATTTCTTTTAATATTATATCTTAAAGTACCATCACAACTCTTCGGTTTGTTGTTAATATCTTCTGTTTTTGAGAACTTTTCGTAATAAAGGAGTTTTTATTTTTTACGAGTACTCTATTTAAAGTGTTACATTTAATCCTTTCATTCAAAACTAAAAGGGGGGGGAGAATACATCTTTAATCTTTCTATTTGAAAAAAATCCGTCTTGAGAAATTTTCCGTTTTTGAAAATTGATTTCCGATTTTGAAAATTTCACCCCTAAATATATTTCTGTTATTTCTGAAAGTTAATTTTTTGAATTATATTTCCGCAAGTAATAAAATACAATCTTTTCATATTTGAATTCATTCGCAAAACGTAATTTTAGAGTATCAATTAAGAAATTTAAAGCAAAAAGTATTAACTGATGCTTGAATTTTTATCTTCATTAACAGAAACATTGAATGACATTTATATTTTTAAATACCGCAGCGAGGACAAGTTGTTTTCTTTACATTGACACTATGCTAGCAGAGAAAGAACTTTTACGGAATTCATGGCGGTAAAACTAATCCCAGTTTTCGCGTTAGAGAAACTTTACATCTCCAAAAACGAGAAAATTCCCAAAATTTAAAGATTTGTTACTCATTTTTCATAAACCCATTTTGTAGCGATCCATTTCAGAAGCAGCACATCGACTGTTTTCTGAAAACTTTATTTTTCACTTTTGTATAGTTGTAAAAATAGCACCAAAAATACAAGATAAAATGTTCATAATTGCAAATGGAGTTGTTTCTGAAATTTTAAAAGTATTTTTTTTTTCTGAAAGAGCATGCTAAAGAACATGGGATTTAAATATTTTTAAAACTATTTCATAAAGTTTAATATTTAAAAAATATTATTTTAATCGGTGCGCAGATTCAATTTTATTTTTTACGTTTCTGCTCATGACATCACAAGTGTCGTCACAAATGCCATTCACTGATGCCATTAGCGCAAAGCACAATATTTTGGATATAAAGATAATTATTGGCGTTAGATAAAGATAAAAATAATTTATCGCTATGGATAGTAAGGAATTTCATGTTTGCTTCAGAAAAACTTTCATTCGGAATTCGCATTATGATTGCTATTAATTAATATTACTGTTTTATGGCAACCTTTTTTTCTAATGCGTACACATTCAGCGCGCTAGCGAGTAACGCGCCAAAGTACATCACTTTGTGACATCACAAAGAATACGTCTTATTTCCAAAACCGGACATTAATTAAAAAAAATAATAATAATAAATAACTGTTGGAAAAATACACGTTTTTTTCAGGCTCTATGTTTTTCTTTTTAAGTTCAGCGACTAAAAGTAGTACTTTTGACTGAAGGAAACAACCCTATTCTTCATTCAATTTAAATTAAGCTTGACACTCTTATCCTCATATATATATAATAGCGAATGATCGAGTAATGCTGACCTCATTAACAATGAAACTCGCGCCACGGCATGATAATTTGATAATATTTTTTTGTTAATGTTCGACACGCAAGGAAAGACTTTATTGTGACAAGGCTGAACTGGATCCGGTCACTTAACTGTTTTACTGATAAGACTGTGGCATTTCAGGGGAATAAAGAAACGAAAAAGTGGTCAACAATTAACGCTATCTACTGGAGTTTAAGGTTAATCCACTGGAGTTAGGGTCAAAGTTTCAACCATCAAAACATTCCCAAACAGTCAATTGCTTCGTTAAAATGTAGAAGAGCAGAAGCAATTTTTTCACCCGTCATACCTTGACTGGCGACTTTCTAGTAGCAAAGCAATTTCCATAAATGCTTAAATGTTGCTTAATATTTACTAAAACACCAGTGGAGAATGAAAGGGGTTCAAACCATAGATGTAATATTAACTAGATATACAACGAGAAACCGGTTCCATGAGCAAGCATTCGAAAAGCGCATGCGCGCAAACAACTTTTTCGTAAGCTACGCTTTTGTCCGTTTACTTCAAGGTTCGCGCTTTCAATGTCGGCCAGTTCCTAACGCTATGGAGTTGTGTATCTAGTTATACTATCAATGGTCCAAATCCCTCTCTTAAAGTTCAGGATTTTTCAAAAGTTATTTCCTTATGGTAAAAGGATGTTTTATATCTACTAATCAGTTTTAACTGTGTATGACTATATATGTAAAATAAAAATTAAGAACATTAATTTTTTGTTAATAAATGTTACTACATGTTGTAACGTTATATACTACATTGTATGTTAAGTATTGTACATACCTATCGTATAACAACTTCATTTGATTTAAATCGCATAATAGTTTTCCAAATTTCCAAGATGCATACTTCTTATTGCAAAAATGGTAAAAATAAGGTTCAGAGCTTTATATGAAAAGTTTGAAGAAAAACAAATTTAGAGAAAAAATGCGAAATCTAATTTTTAGATAGTACCCTGGTCCACTAAATGCATTTAGGGAAATCGCGAGCATGAAAAAATAGTTCGATCACAAAAAAAAAAAAAAAAAAGATATTAGAACGACCAATATTTATTGAGATATGAACCACAGCGTTTTGTGATTTATATCACTTTACACTCGTGGTCAATTACATCTTTTAATGGAAATAGAGTGGTTAATAAGTAAGTGTAAAATTATGCGCCGACATAGAGTCAGTTTTTTTTTTTTTTTCAAATTGTACGAGCTTCTTCAGTACACTTTTACGTGGCATAATAGTAACACATCACTTTGACGTAACATTTGCGTTTATATATATATTTCTCAATATATATATATATATATATATATATATATATATATATATATATATATATATATATATATATATATAATATTTTTCAATAGAGATTAGTTTCCTAAATATAATTGTAAGGACCTGGGGAACATATAAAAAGATAAATTTCATATTTTTTCAATATATTTTTTTTTCCTGCTTCAAACTTATACCGTCTTAACTCTGCCTCTTATTTTGATCATTTCGACAAATATAAGTAGTAATGCATCTAGGCTTAACAGTTGCAAAAGTAGAGGTCTTGCAGGTAAAACCAAAGAGGATAGAGGGGTGGGGGGTCCTTGGGTTAAACGGGGACATGCTTCAAAACGCTAATATTATAATTTTTTTGTGACAATAATACAAATACGTGTAAAAAGTATCTTAATTTCACTCTTTTGTTCGTACTTTTTAGGTAAGAAATGCAGCTTAGATCCACTTGATGTTGCAGTCCACATTAATCATTGCCCGTGCATGGAAGGCTTGACATGTGTAGCAGAAGGCACTGATGTAAGGGTTTTAATTTCTAAAAGATAATTTATTGAAAGTTCTTCATATGTTTTTTCAATTTCACTTTTCTCAGTTAATAGTTGCTGCCATGGGCGTAACCAGGATTCCCGTTAGGGAGGGGAGGGGGCAACAAGACAATGTTTTTATTCCCCCTCCCCCTCCCAGTACGGGCCTCGGAAATTGAATTGCTTGGATTTATACTCCTCCTTTCCCCGTAAAAAAGACATTCTGTGCTATTTTCTGTCAGAAGAGGGCAGAAAAAGCGGTTACGTGGTTCTCTCTCAGAAATTTTTCGAAATTAAAATCCTAAAATTGAAATTTTAAATAACTTTGGTAAAATTTGGAATGGGCGTGAAAGTCGAAGGTTTTCCTCTAGGGAGGGGCAACTGCCCCTCCTTGCCCCCTCTCCTTCTGGCTACGTCAATGGTTGCTGCACTCTTTCAAATTTATGAATGGATGTTATGGTTCCTCATGAAACATTCTTCGGAGACTGTTGTAAAATATTAAATGATTTTAATACTATACTGCCACCTCGTTATTGTTTCAACTGGAGGACTTTGTGACCACGACATATTTAACGTACCCCACACTGTAAAAAAAATGTGTAAGCTTACCAGTATTGATCGCTGCAACGTTACACGAATTCCGAAATGTGTAGTATCATTGTTTTAAAAACTCAAGTTGTTGGAGGGACCTTGCACTCTGATTTCAGAAGAATTCAAAGCGCATGCGTGGAAGATCAGAATCGGCGTAGAGCAGGTAGGTAAACTCTTTTAGCGAAAGGAAGACCGGCTTTGGTGGCGGAGCGTCAAAACGCTCTTGCTTTGCGCCCTGTCTCGTCTGTGATATTCGCGTTGTGGGTTCGGACACAGGTTATTTCCTCTCTAAGTGCAATTACAATGTCTTGTTTGAAACTTTAAGGAAAAAAATGGTGTATATTGGAGGTGAAAAAGCCTGAACATGATAAATATTGAATAAGCAAATAAGTGAAAGCAAGATCTGTAAAAATAGGATTTTTTAAATACTGTTATAACGAAGTTTCAAGTGTATTGTTACCTACTAAATTATTTTCGCACTTTTAATTTAAAACGTACAGAAATAAATTATTACTTGATCATTTAATGTATCTACATTATTTAAATAATTGGATAGTTAACTTGAAGTATAAGTCTATTTAAAATTTAAAATGAGTATCCGCTCAAGAAAGTCAGGTGAAAGCTAAATTTTTGCTAATGTGTACCTTTGAAGCAATTTCTCTGCAAGCATACAGAAAATTCTGGGGTAACCTTACGCAGAAATGAGTGATGCGTTACGCTATAGTTACATTGCCATGGTGTAACCTTCCACTAGCGATGTTTAACTTCACATCAGTTATATGAGTAAGTTACTCCAGAGTACTGGAGGCAGCTCAGCTGCCCACCGATTTTATGTTTTACTAGTGGTGCCCGCACGGCTTTGCCCGTAGCAGAAAAATTAAAAGGTCATTTGGTTCGCTTGTATATTTACAAATAATGGATGACGAATTTCTCGCCAATTTGCTGTGTTCATTTGCTCGCCAATGTTACGGTTCCACGTTATGATAATTTCGCAATTTACTCCTCCACGATGTGATAATTTGCTCGGTAAAATTTTCTTAAAATTGGAAGGGAAAAATAACAAAATCGAATTTTCGAAAAATCGCTTCGAGGTGCACACCCCCATGCTATACAAACTAACTTTGTACCAAGTTTTATGAAAATCGGCTGAACGGTCTAGGCGCTATACGCGTCACAGACATCCAGACAGAGATCCAGATATACAGACATTCAGCTTTATTATTAGTAAAGAAGGTTACACAAAAATTTGTACATTTGCAGTCACCATTAATGACTCCGCAAAGTACCGAAGTGTCACGCCGAAGGTGGTGTACTTCTGGCAAATAGAGTTATGCACTAACTTTTTATTTTTTATTTTACAGGGAGTGTGTAAAAAAGTAAAAGTATAGTTATGGATCCTGGTGCGCTTCAACAAGAAGAACACTTCTATTGTAGCATACAAGAACATGGAGAAATAAATGTTGTTGAATCATGAAAAAGTTTCAATTTCCCTCAAATACACGGACAACAAATAGTAAAAGAAATCAATGTGAATAACATAAAACTTTCTTTTAATAAACACTGCGACTTAATAACTATCAATCACCGTTACATCAACTTAGAAGAAAATCTCTTCAACGTAAAAAAAATATCAGTTTTTTTTTTTTTTTTCCGGATTTTAAGTTTATATCAAACTTAACTTGAGTATAGGGGCACAATAATTTTTTTTAACTTTCCGACCGCACGGAAAATCAAATAAAGAATGAATGTATGATGTTTGTTTTTTTTTTTAATGGAAAGCTAAATAAATTGTCAAGTTGCTCATTCCATGTGTTTTGCAGTTCCCCTTTTGAATATATTTAAGTTCTCTAAGAAATTACAGTAGAACCTTTCAATATGGGACACTAAGGAGTCCTAAAGGGGAGTATAATTTCATAATAATAGTAAATTAATAACATTTAAGTGAATTAACAGCATTTAATATTAAATATTTGAAAATGTCTTATATACTGTAAACGCGGGCTACTTTTGGCCCACATTTTGGAACTTTTCTCTTTTTTTTTTCAATAGTTTTGTAACTATTCATATTTCCAAGTTGTGAAAACTTGTATTACACATCTAGAGTTATCTTAATTTAATTTTTTGAATAGTGATGACTTTATTTCCAAGTATTTTTACCCTTTATTACCTATTGTTTTTTATTTGGGGCCAATGTTACCCTTGCGTTTGGGTTAATTTGGCCCAAAGTGGTTTTGCCTATTTAAAACCATTGTAGAACTAACTAGAGTCAAAGAAAGGCGTATATTCATACGAAAAACCATTTATTTGAAATCTTTTCATTAGTTTTAGAGGTTGAATAACTTTACTAACCGAACACCATTCGCAAAACAAAGGATCCTAAATCGTCGGTCACTTCCAAAATTTGTTGTTGCGTTCCATACAATCAACGTTAGCTTCTTCTCGCACACCAACAGCTATCCCTGAAAAACCGAGACCATTCATTTTACAACAAAATTCCGTTAACTTTCCAACAAATTTAACAAAATTTGTAAGAAATAGATGCAACTAGGTCAACTTTTTCTAAACCTGCTACAACTTTCAGTTCTTTTTTTTTTTTTTTTATAATGAAATCCATGTAACTGACCCCTGATAAATTGAATATGCAAGCTCTCTCTTTATCCGTTGCCGAGAATTCCAGGTTTTTTTCTTGTGTTTTTTCCCGTTTAGAGTCTTACTTTTAGTTATTCTTTACTTTTTCAAATCTATCGGACGGATTTTTTTCAAGTTTTATTACTGGGCCAAAGTACGTCGTAATTTTTAAGTTAAGAGATATGTTGTCATTTTCGCATTTTAAAATAAAAACCTGAACACAAATGAGAAGTACAACTATACTACGACATAGGGTATTCAATAGTTCTCATACAGGGTGTCCTGAAAAAGACTGACTGTTTTCAAAAATTTATAACAGGAAAACGGTAAATGATAAAAAAAAAATTCTTGAAGAAAATTCATAAGATGGGCCGTAAGTTTTTTTTTTTATCCCTGAGCTCCAAATTTTTGTTGAAAATATTTCCAATAGATTGCGCTGCAGATAGTAAGCCCGTAATTTTTTTTAAAAGATAGAAAAATACTTCATATTTTTTCGAAAATAATGAACAAAATATTTTAAAACAATCGTCGGCTGAAATCCCATTTCGCAATCGGTAGAAAAATTGGTGGATTGCAATTTTTTTTTACTTACAGGATTACTATGTGCAGCGCCATCTATTGAAACATTTTTGAACTAAAATTTGGAACTCTGAGGGAAAAATTTAGCGCCCACCACATGAATTTTCTGCAAGAAATTGTTTTTTATCATTAACCGTTCTCCTGTTATAAATTTTTGAAAACAGTCAGTCTTTTTCAAGACACCCCGTAAATAGGTACTTAAAAAAACTCTTAGTAGACGTAGAAGTGCTTTCTGCATGGAAAAGTTTAAGAGGTTATTACGACACATTCTAGCACAAAGAACGAAGAACCACTATGTTGCTTCTTGAACAGAGCAATGGAACTGTTTGGTACACATTAAAGAGTGCTTGGGGAAGCTCTCTAGCTGTTTCGGTCAAAATATTTTGAAAAATTGCTTCCTGAAGTTTGAGAGAAAGTTGTATCTTTTTCTCCATTTGGGCCAAAGTAGCCCACGTTTACAGTATACTAAAACAAAAAATTCAGAATAAGAGGGAAAACGTCATATATCATCTCCCCTACACTTTTTGGCCTCTGAGTAGCACATGTTACGATCACTTAATCTAAAAAAAAAGTGAGCATTTACCACCAACTAAGCCTACACATTGTATTTAAGCTTAAATACATGAAAAGATTTGTTTTCTGTTTAAAAATGGAGGTTTTTTTTTAACTGCATTTTTACCAGAACTTTTGCTAGCAACTCCTATTGTAGAAGATAAGTCAGATTTGCTCAAAACAGCTTCATGTTTGTTACTGTGTCTTGGCTATAGCGTCTATTCTTAGCTCTACTATTCTTATTTAGATGGCTACTGGCTACAGCGAATTCTTAACATTTCTCAGTGAAGCATATTAAATCTACTACATTGAAACCCCGAGTGTTTCTAAATGTGTATGAATGTATTTCACTTGAACTTCTCGAGAACGCCAGAGAATTGGGGATCAAACTAGGTATTGATAGATTTGTCATTTTTCAGGCATCAATTTTAGGCAGGTTTCGTTTTCTTACACCTTAAATTAGCGGAGATGTTAATTAAAACGTTAATTTTCAACGACGTTTCTACCGTTCGGAGCAAAGTGGAAGTTGGCAGCCTCTCACCTTTGCATTAAAAATAAATGCAAAATTAAATTATCTTTTCCCCGTTGCTTAATTCAAGTTAAAGGTCAAGGCGCGCTTTTTTATACAATGATTATTTCATCTTTTCCTTTTAAAGAATTTAATATACGTTCCAAAACCATCAATCAAAATTCTTTTGCAAACTTAAGCTGACTGAAGCGGCAAGTACAGGGTAAGGGGAAGCCCCCGAAGTACACTATTGAAAGTGTATACCAATCCGCCGTACGTGACTATTCTAGCCATCTGGTGGCTAGTACACATATAATAACTCAACTAAAAGTTAGTATTCTCGTATAACTGAAGAAACCGTCCCTGTTTTCCAAGAAAAATAGATTTTAAAAATAATTTTTGTGAACTGTACGAATAATGGTCACACTACTTTTAATATATACTTTAATTCACATGTATATGAAAAGGGCTATAAAGCCCTGCTAAGAGCAAAAGTCGTATCTGCAGCTAAGTTCAAAATGAGAAATTGCCGTTTAAAGTTTTGCGGCTCCATGTATTTGATTCAGATGCAACTTTTTCAGATTTTTTAATAAAATATTTCTCATTAACAAACGATCATACAACATTGTATTTAGGTGAAATATGTCACAGAGAATCATTTGGTGATCTTAATTCAATTTTGATGAAAAGTGCAGATACCACTTTTGAGCCTAGCACAGCAGTATAAATACTAATGAGCTATCAATGCATCTATGTATGATGTATATAAAATCGATAAAAAGCTGAAATTCATAATATCTTTATTATTCCATGAAAAACTGGATGTATAGCCAAAGCTGGATCTTGCACCAATAGAAAATGATATCACTGGCCATAGAACACATATGTTAGTAAAAAGTACATTACAGAAAGCTTAATAATATTAAACACATTTTATATTTTAACATAAAATAGCAGCCAGAGTATGTATAAAATAGAATCCAATTGCTAAAATTGTTCTTAAGCATAACTTTTCGTTGTAATGATGAAAAGATTCGAAATATAGATGAACTTGATATGAACATGGTTACTATAAGATTACATGAGTAATACAAGCACACTTCTGCAGTTTACATATTTGTAGCAGACATTCTACATGCTTCATTGTGCTTGAACAAAATGCTCAATAAATACGAAAAAAGCAACTAACTCACTGGGAATAGATAAACACTTGTAGAATGTACAAAATTAGATCTCTCTGAGCTTTTTTTTTTTTTTTCCAACACTCAAGATTATAAATATTCAATAAGAAAACTTGTTAGAACAAGCAGGATATAATTTCATCATGTACCATAAACTGGGGTAACTTTGGACCTTTTTCCAGGTCAAGTCAATTAGTACTACCAGTAATGATTAAGTCAAGTCAGTGCTGCCTTGACTAGGTCCTTGAAACGAAGAAGTGATATTCACACTCATTTGTCAAATGCTATCAAATATAAACAATTGATTTTTGTTTGTGGGACCAATGTTACCAGAAAAGGATAAAGTTACCACAGTTGGTGGCACTATTTTGCAAGTGGTAAAAAGTTGGAAAAAAAAATGTAAGTATAACTCCCTAACAGAATTTGTGAAGGATTAATAATATAAAGAATATGTCTCATTGAATAACATACTCAAAACATACTCAAAGATAAACTTAGCAACCACTTTAAGCAATTACTGCAAGCATAGAACACTACTATACAATGCACCAAAACAATACAACATTTCATTCACTCTCTCTTTTTTTGATTTTTGAAGTCCCAGCCATTTAGTTTGACTACATACTTTTTTTCTTTTTTTTTTAAATCAATCAAGACTACATATAAGTATCAAGGAAAATATATATATACTAGAGGACCAACCAGATGTTGTTCTGTTCAAACTTCGAATATTGAAAAGTTAAAAAACTTCAAAAAAATATCAAGTGTTTGAACCATTAGGTTGAAAAAAATAAGTAAAAAGAAAATGTTTGAAGCTGCTTGGTGTCAGAATGCATACATTTATTACAACTTGATTTTTCTAAAGCCCACTGGACAGTTGTTTTATTAACTACTAGTGGTACCCACATGGCTTTGCCCGTAATAGAAAAATTAAAAGGTCTTTTGGTTCGCTTGTATATTTACAAATAATGTATGGTGAATTTTCTCGCCAATTGGCTTGTGCCCATGTTACGGTTCAATGCATTGATTATTTCATAATTTACTCGTCCATCTTATGATAATTTTGTTCTTAAAATTGGAATAAAAAAAAGAACCACATTGAATTTTCGAAAAATCGCCTCGAGATGCACAACCCCACGCTACAAACTAACTTTGTGCTAAATTTCATGAAAATCAGAACAGTCTAGGCGCTATGCGCGTCACAGAGATCCTGACAGACAGAGAGACTTTTAGCTTTATTATTAGTAAAGATTTTTTCTCCCGTACTTGATGGTTTGTTCCTTCAGCCATACTCAAAGGATAAGAAGCGTCCTCAGATATTAAGTGTAAAAAAACTAACTACTCATCTAGGAAAATCCTGCTGCAACATTCCCGTATGAAAAAGAGTAAAACAATCAAAAGGATATCGTTTAAAAAAAAGATAAAGGTAAAAACATTTCTCTGAATAAGCGAAAATCACTCCCTCCTCCCCCCCCCCCCCCGTGATGTAAAATATACACATTCTTTAATCAAAGTGATGAAACACTCTTTAAAAACGAAAAACAATTCTTTGCAATTCAAAATATTTCACTAAATAAATAAAAAATACAATAAATTATATTAACAGTAGCTTTAAAATGTAAACAAATGATCACGCAACTCTATTGTTTAAAGCCAAAGTCGTCAAGTCACCATGTTACTGTAATCCAGCGGATCAGTGAGCGAAGCTAACTCCGACCGATTAGTGGTCCGATCTTTCGAACAAAAACTTTTAAAACTTCAAATATTGCCTCATTTGTTCTTTCCACCAAAGATAAAGATCTTCCACTGCACTGATCTTTTGTGTACAGAACTACCCTGTTGTAATTTATCTGGACGAAAATAAAATTTGTTTCGTCTTTAAATTCCATCATCTTTTCCTTTAAGGATTATCAAACTAATCAGTTTATTATTAAAGAATTCTTGACATTGGTGCCAAAACTCAGATGGATTTGAGCCCAGAAACAAATGTTGCTGGGGACGGTACTTTCTGTTTAATTGGTTAGGAAAACCTAAAGCACTGATCCAGTCACATGGTTCAACTACGACAGACAGAACACACGTTTTGCATGAACTTTATTATGCCAGTACTCTACTTTAAAATATAACTCGGGACCTAAAATTGTTGCTTTTAAGAAATGAAGACTTCACTCTCTCTACGCTTTATCTATTCTCAACTGACATATCACAGTACGAAATTTCATTAAGAATGTTTCATTTCCCCCCCCCCCTTTTTTCATGACAGTACTAAATTTGTAACAACGCAGAAATTTTCTTGCACAGGTAAAGATAAATTTTAAAACTCGAACGCATTGGAACTTCTTAAATTTTGAAAATCTTCTCATATTTTTACATGCAACACACACGCACAGAGGGGGATACAAGGGGAGGGTCATAATCCCTGCCTAAACCATCAACAATATTGTCCGTCGAAAGTTCAAACAGTTTGTGAATAAAATGTAAACGATTTCAGTAATCTTTTCAATTCATTCATCATTTTAAAAGTAAATGTTACTTTTTATTGCTTATGAAATAAATTAATAACGTTTATGCTCTACTAATTGCGTTATTTCTGCCCGATTTGGTGCTTTTTAGTGACCCAAGCAGTTTCAGAAATTTTTCGCACCCAAAATCGTAGGATTACATGGAAGAGATGGGGGTTCATTCTTCAGCATGACCCCTGCTAAAATAGTAGTTTGTATCCACCCCTGCACACATATATATACAGCGAGCTCTTTCTATCTGAACACTCCCTAATGTGAATACCCAATATTCCGAACACATTTTGATGTTCCTGACGAAACTAAATAGACTTAACCCATATGTATATATATAGGCAGACCTCTCTCTACTCGGAACATCCTATAATATGAACACCCCAGTATTGTGAACTCTATTTTTAACCCTGTTTATTTATTACCTCTCTATATACTGAACATGTTCACAATCAGCAAACGGGAATTCCTATGAATCAAATTCTAAAACCTGAAATACCTTCTCAATTTTATCACAATTATTGAAGAACATTTAGAAGGTGAAGAAAGATTATTTTCACTGATATTGCTCCATTTCATAAAACCATTCAGCTGAACAATATGAGCTTGAAGTTTCTGCCACTGAACTACATATTTAAGAATCCAACCATTCAAGACCTTTAAAGTACGATTACCTACAAGCAATATGCAGTTGAGAATTACCCAGACACTTTTTCCCTTTAACAATCAGATGATAACATGTACCTTGCATGAGAATACACAACGCAAAACATATTAAACCTATTTCTTTTTTAGAGGTATTGTACTGATAACTGTAATGCAATATTTTATAGCTGTTTGTAACTTAAAACATTTTTAATTGAGATGGAAAAAAGGAAAGAAATGCAAGTTTACATCCTACTGAGTTTAATCAGACATTGTGCTAGCCACGAATCCAAAATTCAGCACCTTTATCTCAATAACTGGTATAACTATTTTGGCAAAGTGCTGAACATAGTCCATTAATGCAAGGGAATACACATGCATGCATTTCCAGTCTCCCTATATAATGAACCCCACATAATCTGAACAATTTTGTTCAGTCCCATGAGTGTTCAGAATAGAGAGAGTCAACTGTATAAACACAAATAGAGAGGGGGAAAGAGATGGAAAGTTTGTTTCATGGTGTAAATTTAAAAATGAATAGTGAAGTACGAAAACTGCTGAAGCATAGCTGACTATTTTTGATTTGTAACATAAAAATAATATTTATGTGTCTATTTCTGAAATTTAATGAAGGTTCAGATAAATTAGAAGAACAAGATAGTCAATTGAATGTATTTAGATACTCCCTGGTATTTCTCTGAAAGCTTTCCACACAGAGTGAATTTTTAGTACTTATTAAAAAAATAAGTAAGACATACTATACAACTTTGGATTTCATAAAAATGGATCTTTACCTTCACTTACATCTGTTATGTAGAAAAGGATATTTTGAAAATTTCAAAACTTGGTGGATTTACACAGTTTGAGGTGTGCTGAATGCATTTTGACTATTTTTAGAAACCTGTTGGTCTGTGTGTAAACGATTTTTTAATGACCATTTTAGATCAAAAAGTATTACATGAAATCAAACAAATTTCATACAAATATGTACTTCCATGTGAATTGGTGCCGAGTGTTGGGCACATATTAAGCACATTAAAAAGAAAAAAAAGACAGAAACATTTTACAAAGGAAAGAAGTAATTTTGAAATTAAAAAAAAAACAATCTATAGAAATACACCAAACAGCAAAAGAATTATCTTGACCAGTCTTTAAAAGACAATGGTTATATCTTTTTGTTTTTATAAACATTGACTTTTTGAACAATTTATTTTGTTAAAAAATATTTTCAGTTTGTAGGAACTACGAAATCTGTATGACATAATTGTCATACATCACAGTTGGAGCTAAAAAATAAAGGAGCATTATGAACCAGACATAATTGATTAATAAATAAAAGAAAAAATAGGATTGCTTCATAGAGAAAGTGATCCCTTAGCAAAAAGAAACAATTTTGCAAATTTAGGTGAATGTAGGCAGTGAGGATGGCAAGAAATTCTGGAAAATAGTTCATATTAGCACAGACAAGAGTACTTCTTGAGTTTAAAATAAAAAGTTAGGTATAAAGTGAATAATATTTAAATAAAAAGCATTCATTTACATTTCATTTTGTAGCAGTTTTTCGTCCGATGTATTTTTCTGCAAGGCGAATGTGATGAGGCACTACTAGAAGATTGAATGTTCCTTCTTGATCCAATCCCCCCCCCCCCCCACACACACACCCTATGCCTCTAAAATCAATTTGATGAATATGTTATGCATCTCAATACAATACACGCAACTTAAAAATTAAACTGATTATTTACATTACTTTAATTTTATTATTCACATAATAGCACTCTTTAAAATATTTGCATAAACAGTTTTTCGAATACAGGAAGACAATTAATGATTACAAATACAAATTTTACACATAAAATTGTCACTGAATATTTATTAATGTTATGTAATATTTTAAGGGTTTTGCATAAATACAACTCTATAGTAAGTATGGTCCCATAGCGATTTTATGCTACTAAATACAATAATTGTTAAATGATCAAGTCTGTTTCATCAGACAATCTGCAATGGTGACAGAATAATAAAGATATATAAAATATATTTCTGAAAAAACTACTTATGTTTTATTATACTTAGATCATGATTAAGTAATGGTAAGAAATGAAA
Source organism: Uloborus diversus (assembly GCF_026930045.1). NCBI lineage: Eukaryota > Metazoa > Arthropoda > Arachnida > Araneae > Uloboridae > Uloborus > Uloborus diversus. The sequence goes on along the minus strand of NC_072731.1, from coordinate 214,681,620 downwards.
CAATTAGATAAACAAAATAATGGGGAATGAAATTTTAGAACATACCTTTATCACACATGGCTTAATTTTCTTAATAAGATCCAAACTCTTCATGAATTGCATTAAAACCGAAGATTTTTAATTCCAAACCAATATCTTACGAGTATTTCTGACTTTGCAAATGACAAACTTCACACTGTTCATAATTTATCATTCAAATGAATTTAATCTGAGAGTTGAATTAAATACTATAAAAAATTCTCAATTTAAAAAAACCACATTATCAAGTATTAATATAGATGAGTGGCATACCTATGGGGTCTAACGCCCCAGGCGAAGTTTGGGGATTGCCTCCCCCCCCCCCTTTCTGGCACCATTTCTTAGAAATTCAATAAAATTAGTAACATTACCAATTCATTGTGAAACATAAATAATCTACGTTCTTGCACTAAAGGCAGGGTACATTTTTCAGTCTTATTAATAAGAATGCAGTTCTGTTTTTTGTTCAAAAGAGCATTAATTTTCAAATTATTGTTTAAAAACACTAGAAGAATATGTACAACAAACATAATTTACACATTTTTCTAAAATAAAGAAAAAAGAACAAAACTTTAAAATAAAACTTAAAATATTACAAAGAATCTATTATAATTAAAAAACTGAAACAAGTACAAAAAGTAAAATTTTTGTCGATGCCCATTCTAGGAAGTATTTTACTCAAAAATCATAATATTTGTTCAGAATAATCTTGACCAATTGCTGCCCCATTGCTGTTTCATACCAAGCAAGAATCACTACCGCCAATCCCTAAGTACACCACTGGTAGAGATCAATTTGAATAAACATTTTTAAAACATATATACAACATAAAACACAAAAGCATTTCACTTTTAAGACACTAGCATAACAATAATAAGTTAATTATACTAAAAAAAACATCACCATTCATTGAAAAATATATTGCTGAACGATATGTATACAAAAAATAATACTTAAGTAAATATAAGATGAAGTTTAATCTTTAGTTTGCTAGGTGAATGTGGAATAAAATATATTTTCTATCATAACATATCAATTTTTTGCTTATTCATTAATTCACCATTAAAAAAATAGAAATTTAACAAAACAAAGGAATTTGTTATACAACCTGCAAGATATTAAAAGGCAAATAATTCACTTTAAGTTAATAAATTCACTTTATTCATTCATTTGTTTATTGAAAAGTCAATACAATAACAAATAATTTTACAAAAATACAGCAATTAAATAAACAAAAGATTATTATGATTAATTTGAAAAAAGTACATCTGACTATTATTGAACCATTACAAAATCTTTTAGTTATGTAAAATGCACTATAAATAATTAAACTTTAAAATAAATATCATTATACATTATTTTTAAAAAAGAACAAAAAAAAATAGTTCTTTTCTTAAGCTTCAGATTCTTTTTATAGTTAGCAAAACTATTAATTTTTACCAATTTCAAAACAAACTAAAAATTAGTATTTGTTATGATTTGCATTAAAGCATATTACTCTATGTACAATCACAGCTCTTTATTTGAATCACTTGTTAATTTGATCATATGCTTGTTTCAGATCAAAACACATAAAACAGTATAAATTGGATTTTTTACTTGAAATTTTTAAGTGGATCATACTATTAGAACTAATGCACTTAGATTCAACAGTAAATCTCCAGGTCCTTCCATTGAAGTATTACAGTTTAGCTTCCCTAAAACATGCATATGAAGAAAAAAATAAGGATAATGATTAATTGATATTTTTTTTTTTTTTTTTGCTCATTGAAGTTATAACAGGAATACATTTTATAAATTAACAATGTTCATATAATCATTTTATCAATAGCTAATACTATATTTTTGTATCTTACAGAAAATAAACCATGCTCTGGTTAAAAAATACTTTAAAATGATATCTTAACCCTTTTTTCTTTACTATAAATAAAATCATCTCTTATAAATTAAAATTTTAAAGAGAAAAATATTCAAGAGTTCATTGAGTTAAATCAGTATGACCCTGCATTGATAAAGAAAAAGTTATTCCTCTCATAGGCAAAACGTCATGACCATCTCACCAAAATATGGACTCTCTGAATAATTAAGCACATAAAAACATGAGTATGTCAAGAATTTCCTCAATTTAAAAAACATTTTATGCATAAAGGCAGTGCAGGGCACTTAGCTGCAAAAGTGCGGATGGTGCTAGTGAAGCTACCAGCCTATCACAGACTTGATTCTACTGAAACTACCATTGTGCAAACCCTTTTCTTCCATGTAGCTGGCAGATGATGACTAGAGCTCAAAATATGCATAATGAGAAGGCTATTTTTTCTTGATATTCTTGCATACCCAATCTAATCCTTCCTGCAGAATCAAGTTTTATAATTAAATATTATTCACTTTTCCATTTCAGCAATATTCTTTAAATAAATCAAATGAAGATTTTGAGACATATTTTTACAAAATGCAAATGCAACCTCACCTTTAAGGCTTCTCCAGTTAATGCAGAACAAGCCTGAATTTGCCACGAACGGTCTCTGATTGCTGGTAAATTTAGACCATCAGCTAATTCACTTGCAGGTGCAGCATTAAATAAATCTTGTTTGTTAGCAAATACTAACAATGGTACACCAGCTAATTTTTCTTCAGCTAATAATTCGGCCAGTTCCTAAAAGATCCTCATAACATTACTGATCAGGAATGTACAATTGCAAACTATTGAACACAATAAAAATCCTTATCAATTGATAATTTATTCACACTTTTATCACACTTTATGGTAGTGCTATCACTACCATACACCTCTACATCAGCTGTTTTGTTAGAAAAATACAAAAGGGACCATGTCAGAATATGCCTGTTAAAAATACTTGAATTTTCTAGCCCAGCATGACATAAAAAATGAGGCTTAGCATGTGCCAATCCTAAGCCATAGTTCAAGGTAAAGAAAAGAAAGAGTGAAATTTTTTACCAAAGTGGATACAAACAGTGCAAGATGTATTGCTAGGTGAAGAATACAGCTTTTCAATTGAAACGGGTCATACAGCTTCCACTAAATTTGGAGTTAATGGGAAAATTATACCTTGCTCATCTTCCCAGTATTTAAGCAGAATTTTTTCACTAACTACCGTAAAATTGCCTCAATTTAGCAACATAAAGCCACCATTTCAAAATGGAAAAAAAATCAAAACTTGCTTCAAAGAAACTATTTTAGTCTTTACGTTAGGCTAATAGTAGCATCATATCGCAAACATGACTTTTAAATAGAATTATTGGAACATCTCTCCCCCCCCCCCCCCATTTACACTTAAAAAAAATGCTTATACTGGGTTTTTTATAGCACACATTTTAGAAACTATGCTAATTAGAAATTGATAATTTGGCCTAAAATTTTTCAACTCAATATTGGTAAACAGTGGAGAGTATACACCAGATTATATAGGTAGGTTATGCTGTTATAGGTATGATGTTACAGGTAGAAAAGTTGTAAAAAATTTTAATGAAACGTGTGCAGTTGAAACTACTTTTTAAGTAAAACATTTTGAGTTTTCCCAAATCAACGTTATAAGATCTTTGAACAATACAGTCGAATCCCGACTTACGCGAGGGATGCGTTCCAAGATTCCTCGCGTAAGTAGGAATTTTGCATTGTGCAAAAGGGTATGTGTAATTTTTTTTATAAACATACCTAATTATTTTAGACACTTGTTAACACCACCTCAAACTGTTTTAAACCATTCCTTAACTATACATTACTGTTTCTTACATAAAAAGCTGAATTTTTATTTGGGTTTTTAAAAAGCTGTCTTAATCAACATAAAACACTGTTAGGATGCACAAAATCATTGATCAGCGGGAAAGCGAGACATAAAATAAACCAGTACAGTACGTAAAGTATGTAGTAATAATAAAATGATGTTCTATAATAGTACTGTGCAGTAGATCTAGTAATGATATTTGTAACTTTTAAAAAAATAAGATGTTGATGGATATATGCTGCGTAATCAAATCGTTAATCTAATACATTTTTAAATACAATTGCTTCGCTAGTTCTTTAATTACGTTTCCATTTATGGCACCATATCTCTTCCTGGTTTCTTTAATTCCTCAATACAAGAGCAGCTTTTATTTTCATATTTTTTGCATTTTGCTTAGACACTGCTCAGCGAACTTATACGGATTTCCTTTTCTAGACTTTTAATTGCACATATGGAAGACTCACTCATACCTAATTGTCGTGTTACGGTCGACGCATTTTTTTAGTTCTTCAAGCACATCGAGAACTTTTAGCGTACCTTAAATTGTCAGAAACTTGATCTTCTTCTTCTTCTTTCTGTCCTCAGAAACTTTAGATGGAACATTGCTCATTGGTATCATTATATTTCATGAACATTCGCATTTAGAATGAAAAAAAGTATAGTTAATGAGTAGTTATTTGTATATACACAAATAAAGCTATGTTCAGACTATTACAGTGTGGAATTTTCACTGCCAGTGATGCTAAAGGGATGAACATCCATTCACGGAAAAAATATTTTTAGTAGCCAATAACAAAGCCGATACTTTCCCACCGCGAATCCCTTCTGAAAATTGTCGTGTTGTGGACGAGGAATTCGCGTTAGGTCTAAAATTATTTACTGGTGAAAAAAATCACGTTATAGCCATTTCGCGTAAGTCGAATCGCGTTGTAGCGGGAGTCAACTGTATTAAGATTAGTAGAATGTTTTTTATTGTCAGTAATGTGAAAATTTAACAAATTTCTCACAGACCGTGTATTTTTTGCATGCCAGGAAACAATCACAGGAAGTGCTTTTAATCACTCTAAGTTTTATAGGCACGTCAGCTGATGCAAAGGAACATAGCAATGCAATAAAAGTTGTAAAACACAAGATCAAAAATTACATTGTTTAAACTAGAAAATGCAGCATTCTAGTACAGTTAGCAGAATACTTAATGCTAAGCAATCCACATCAAATCAAATAAATTGAAAATATGATGGCATTGCGCTCACTCCACTGTGCTTATTAAAGTAGAACAATTTCATCATACCAACAGAATAACGGAATATATAATTTAAAATAAGTTAATTTTTGCACTTAGGACTGGTGTAAATAAATAAAATACAAAAACCGTCTTGATTTTAACAAATGATATATTTGTATGTCACTTTATAATGGTTCTTAAACCACTTTGGAAAATGGAAAAGAAAAATAGGTTGGGGATCATGGCAGTTAATTAGTATAAATAGAATGAAATCTTCAAATTTAAAATCAAGTTTATAAATTGATTAAAGAAAACATATTGGTAGTTTTTCAAAAATAATTATCAATGTAAGCTAAAAAACATACAATTCATTTTCCATATTTATTTGTTTTCTTTCTTAACAAGAAATAGGATCATTTTGAAGTGAATTACCTGCATCAAATGGATCAGTTGAATATGCAATAAATTACGTAGTAAACTTTCTGAAAACATCACATAATACTTCTGCAGCATTTAAAACTCAATAAAACTAGATGTCTAGTATAATAAAACTTGAAACTTACAACACCTGTTTCTTCAAATCGTTTCCTATCGGCACTATCAATTACATATATCTAGAAAATAAAATTCAGGTATTAAAGAAGTGTAAAGTACTGCAGTATATAGGCATTATGTCTCCATTATAAAAAAAAAGAAGAAAATGTACGGCAACATGCATGGATTCCACATTTGTTACCAGGCTCTTTTGTCTAGCCATTCTACAAGATCGCTGCCAGTTTTGTCAAATCAGAAATAAAAATTAGTTTTAATCACTCTCTTTTCATACCCTCGCTCGAGTCCCATTGTAGTGTATCTTCGAGCTTCCTCGAGTGATACCCATGGCAACTCATTCTATAGGCCATGTTTACATATTGTGCCAGGGTCTTCTCTCTTTTCAGAAATTTGAATTTTACTTTTGTATCAAGGGTGGATCTAGCTACTCTATTGGGATACGGTTTTTATTGAAAAATGGGCACAAATTAGAAAGGAGAGGGAATCACAAATACAATATCTGGCACAAACAGAAGGTCTGGGACCTGTCCTGTGTAATCTTTAGAAACTGAAGTCTAAATGTAGTTTTTGGCTATCTTTGGTTTTATCAAGGGGAGACGCCACGCTCCACATCCAATACCTGGATCCAAAGGTGCCAATATGGGGGGCAAGGGGGGGACTCGAGCCCCCCGCTTTGCAACTAGAACTTCCTTGCTTTTAGTACTTTTTTCTTTGCAAAAATATAAAAACATTTCTTCTCCAGCAATTAATGAATAAGTTATTAAAAATGTCAAATTTTAATAACTGTAATCTGTATTGAAATCGGTTTCTATGGGGAAAATATCCTGCCAAACATTGGGAAAATATCTGAGAGCCTGATAAAAAAGCCTATCCATTCGTCAACAAAACATTAAAAATATAAAAAACATGTCCGGAAAACAGTCCAAAGACGTACCAGGTCGCCTGTTTCGCACGTGTAAAACTTATCCACTACAGTGATTCATAAAAAAAATGGTTTGTCACGGTTGTATCATACATTTACACAGTTAAACAGTTTCAAAAGAAGCGAAATGTTCATCGAAGGCTATACTTAAACAGATGTTTTCAACTAGATTTTTAGGGAAGTTGTGAAAAAGTAAGTTTTTGAGTATTGAAATTTCTTGCTTAAATGCAGAAATGATGTTGCAAATTCTTTTAATTCTGATAGCTTGCGAAACAATAATGCCAATAAAAACCTTTTTACTTAGGCAGGAGGAGAAATCTTGTAAACTGTTAATTGTGAAATTGAATTCACGTCTTTTATCATAGATTGTAGTGGAACAATTTGAGTCAATTTGTATGTTGATATCCAAGAAATTAAAGCTATTATGATTAGAATTGGTCTTTTTGAGCGTTAATGAACGATGATAAATAGTTTTGCTGAGTTCAGAAAAATTAGGAAAATTTATACACAAAAGGTCATCAATGTATCTGCAACAAAGAGGTGTAGAGGAAGGATTGTCAATTAAATATTTTCGTTCATAATATAAAAGAAAAAGGTTGGCTAATGTAGAGCTAAAATTAGCTCCCATTGCTATGCCATTAATTTGAAGAAAACATGAATTACCATTTTTGAAAAAATTATTAGAAATACAAAATTTAAAAAGACCAAGAAAAAACAATTCATTAAAATCAAGGGAATCCTTGACTGAATTAAAAAGTTCTGAATCAGAGGAAAAAAGTTCAACGAGTGGGATATTGGTGAAGAGGTTTTCAAAATCAAAAGTTTCTAAGTGGTTTATATCAAGCATATTAAGTAAATTGATGACTTCAACACTATTATTAACTATCCAGAACCAATTCATTTGTTGAAGTTTAAGTTGTTCAAGAATTTTTTTGAGAAATTGTTCAAGCTTTACACTCAGATTTTTTCCAATGGTGTTGGTGGCAGAGCAAATAAATCGAAATCCAACAGGTGTTTTATGAAATTTTGGAATTGCATATAAGTAAGGTAAGTTAACAGAATCGGGACGTGGCAATTTAAAAAGTTTGTAAGCAGCAGCAAATTTTTTGATGATGGAGGATTCATTAAGTTTGGAGGAAACATAAGTGGTGGTTTTTTCTAGTTCATTTTTCAAAATATTAGCATATAATTTTTTGCAGCAGATAGAGTAATTAGAACTTGCTGTTTAACTGTGTAAATGTATGAATAGCCTTCGATGAACATTTCGCTTCTTTTGAAACTGTTTAACTGTGTAAATGTATGATACAACCATGACAAACCATTTTTTTATGAATCACTGTAGTGGATAAGTTTTACACGTGCGAAACAGGCGACCTGGTACGTCTTTGGACTGTTTTCCGGACATGTTTTTTATATTTTTAATGTTTTGTTGACGAATGGATAGGCTTTTTTATCAGGCTGAACAACGGACAGGATATGGTTACGCGGGTTTCAAGGTAAGACAATTTTGTTATTGGCAGGTACTGTCCCGTGGAAGACTAATTATCGGAACTTGTTTTCCTAATTAGTCGAGGTGAAACCCCCTGCTTTTAGTTTTAGGTTTGAGCTCTAGTTTATTGTTTTTAGCTTAGCAAGTGGTGCGTTTGCCCATTGTTACTCTATATTACATGTACTGGAGCTTAAGCATTCTCTTCTAGTTTATAGTTAATATTTTGGTCTTTTGACCATAATTAATGAATCCTCCACGGCTGATGAGCTCTGGATTCACTCTTTTTCTATTCCTACTTAATAGCTGTTTGCATTTTTCCTTTTTATCATCATTTGGTATTTATAATTTGTTTAATATTTGTAATTCTGTTTGCTTAATTTTATATTTACTTGGCTTTTTAGTTTTGCTGCGTTGCGCATCTATGGGCTCTTGGTGTGGTCTTGTCAATATTTTTCACTTTTATTATTATTTTATATATATATATATATATATATATATATATATATATATATATATATATATATATATATATATATATATATATAAAGATAGATAGATAGATAAAAATGTTTAAAAACTTATGGTGGAAATGAATAACAGGTAATGGTTTTATTCTATTGCATAATTGTAAACTAGTGAAATTATGAGAATTTGTAAATAATGTCAAAGTAATAATTATTTTCCGATCAGACAAAAACACTAAAACAAATAGCATTTGATGCATAAGTTATTAGGTTTAACTACATTGCTTGGTAGGGTAACACCCCCAGTAATTGGCAGGTCACCAGTGATTGGCACTTCCAACAAAAATGTCCTAAAATAAGATTCATATCCAATCTTTTAAAAGTGGAAAGCTATGTACCAACTGAATGTACATTTACTTAAACATTATAACTTCCAATTCATGTTACTAAATGGTAGCAGTGCATAGGAAAGAAAAAATTGTGGCTTGTTTCAAATCAGCCATTTTTGTTGCAAAAGCTTCTTCTCTGGCTTAAGGGAAACATGCACATCAATCCATTAAAATCTGACTTAAAATATGTTTTAAATTTTGGGTGTTAAAAGTTTTGTTTAGTTGAAAGATGTTACTTTGAGTGGGTAGAAGTAAATTTTTGTCTCTTTTCGGGTTTTTGAAAAAATGATGGATGCCATTTAGTGGTGCTTCAGTTTTGCTAGTCCCCAGTAATTGGCACATGCCTTTATAGTCCCTAATGTGTTGTGCAATGTGTCACTACTTTGATTTCTGATACTTTTGCAGCAACAATATTATATGGGTTCGACTATTGATTTGAATCCTGCAGAATCTAATGTTAAAATTTTTTAAAGAAACAATAAAAATTACATATGTTTGGTCATCACAGTCAGATACAGCATCTGTAGAGAACTAGCTGTTCCATGTGAAAACAGCTATAATACATGAAATTAAAACTGCATGCCGACTGATGAAACATATGATCTTGATACCTTTTTCCATGTAACATTCCAAATTTTTATTCCTCCAAAATACGCTTTTAATGCCAATATGTGTGATTTAACATTAATTTATGTAAAATTACCTACTTTAAATTAACATTATTTATGTTTCTTATAATGGTGAAATTCGTATGTAATCTAAAAATAAAAAATAAAGTGATTTTCCAGTTCTATTAACGTGTGCCAATCACTGGACCCCAAGGTGTCATACATTGGGGTATCAGGTGCCAATTACTGGTGATTTTGGTAACTTTTTATGCATATATTTTGATAAAAATATCTAATCAAATATTTTTGCTTTTAGTGAACTAAATAGTTGTGCACTCTTCGATACAAAAATATTTACAAGTAAATTTCTTTTTTAAGAAATGAAAACAGAGGTAAGTTTAAGGACAAATTCTTAAAGTGCCAATTACTGGGGTTGTTACCCTATACAGTCAGAATGCAACTTGAAATAAAATTTAAAGCATGACATACACATAATTCACATCTAGAGATGCTGTTGACAGTATTATGATCCTTTTAAAATAGGAAATCTTAAAATCTTTTACACAAATTAAATGAAAAACAAACTTTAAAGTTCATTTAAAAACTCATTATTAATGCTATGTAACCTGTTTAAAACATAAGTACAGTTGTATTCGGTTAATACAAAATGTCAAAAATCCACGAATTTGTTTGTATTAGCCATTATTCATAACAACAACGAATATGAAAAATGGGGAAGAAAAAATGCATATCCATAATTTACTATGTATTTATTTGTTATATAACATAGGGGAAGGTTGCTGTCAATGAACCGGTTCCATGACTGGAGTTCTAAGATATTTTCCCCACCAGAGTTTTTTCAGGCATGAAATCAGTTTTAGTGTCTTCTTTTGTCTCAAAACAGTCCAAGGCAGAATCATCAAGGAGCTTGAATCAAAACATCATATTGTTAAACATCCAAATAAGATTTCTACTGTTCACTTACTAATGCTTGAAATTTACATTTTGTTTTTATATGCTTTGAATATTACTGAACAACTAAATGAGAACATTGACTTGAAAGAGTGCATTTTCAAGTACAATTCCCCATATTTCAAGTTTCATCAAGAATCGTCACAGCAGTGACAACTATGAGAACATTCAAAATGACACAGTTGTTATTATTGAACCGCTAGGTGTTTCTATGAATGAATCAGCTAACAAAGTGGTTCATTCAAGGAATTTTATAAATATTATTTAAGTTTCAGCTCAATTATCTTTAATAGTTGATCAATCTTTTTACATAAGCATGATAATGAAGAAAAAATATTTTTAAAATAAGTTTTGGAAACTCCCCTCAGTTATTATATTTTCAATTAAAAACTTGTGTAGTCGATTTAGTATTTGATGTAGTAAATTTTAATACAATTTAAAGTTCATTTTTTTGAAAAATACCAAAATAAGTGAAATAAAACCAGTGGATAACTGAGGGCATGCAACGTGCTATAGCAAAATCCTTGTCATCAAGTAAAATCTTGGTGGATCAAAATTTTTGAACTTGGATGAAACAGGACTGCCATTTGTTTAAAAGAGGCCCCATGAAATTTTAGCTAAGAAGAGCAAGTCATCTGTTAGAAAATATCAAGTGGTGAGCGTGGTGTGGTGAAAACAGCTGCGTTGTGTGAGTCCTGAGGGATTTTTATGCTTCTACAGTGATAAAAAATAATTTTTTTTAAAAAATTCTCTTTTCGAATTATTTACTATTATTTGTAGTGTCTATCTCCTGTGATAATTTTTACATTTTACGGTTTGATTTTTTTATTTAGAATGTGGTCCATCGATGGAAACTCAATGGTCCATCCATAGCAGCTGAATCCCATGAATGAACCAGATGCTGAAATATTTATTTTTAACTCTTACTCTTTGTTGAATACAGTTAACATAAAAGCGAAAAATCTTTATTAAAGGAGAAATATACTGAGTAATTATTCCTATCGTCAATATAAAGTTTGAGTCTGAACTACTTCCTAAAAAAGGTCAAAAGTGTTAAGTGGTTCATTGACGGCAACCTTCCCTAATGCATTGCTAGTCATTTATGTGTCTAATGTTTCATAAGCTAATAGTGCTTTTCTTTTTATGCCACCTACTATTGCTTTGTAAAGGATTACCAGAAAAAGCTGCATTTAATCAATAAGAAACATAGATTGTCAGGATAAATACTACAAATTTTTTTCTTATATGGACCAGGAAAAATAAGCTAAGTTACAACATAAAATAACCTGCCTCATTGATGTTCAAGCGCAGGCATGCACAACCTTTTAGAGACAGTGGGACACTAAATCGAGAACTGGGTAAGCTAGGGCCACTGGGGGGGGGAGGAGATCAGATCATAATTCAAGTCATAAAAATGCACACTGAATTTTTCTATGTATTTGTAGCTTGATATAACTTTACAATATCTTAGTTATCTTCTGCTCTCGTGTAGAGATAATGTAAGAAAGTAAGTCTTTAAGATTTGGCACACAAATATGCCTAATGTGAGACAGTTTAGATTGCATCTTTTGAAACTTATTTTTTTCATTTTGGATTTGTAAACAGTAGTAGCAAGGAGGAAAAATGGAATAAAAGTTTCCATCCTTTCTTTCTAGTTTTGGACTTCAAACTAATGCAGAAAAAGTTAGTTTGCAGGTGCATTGTAGTGCCAAATACAGCTGGCACAAGCAACTATTTAAAGAGGCTTATTTTCAGCCAACATGTATGTAGAAGGGCCAGTCCAGTCTCTCACTGCCTATTTCTGTGAAATTCAATCTCAGCATTTGAATTTGAAAGTGTTTACTAATATATTATTTTTGTGAAAATAATCAACATTCTAGTTGGAAAAGCAAATATCTAAAGTAATTGATTATTTCAGAAAGGGGGTAAGTCCTATGGAAATCCATTGGACTTACTACCTTTCTAAAATAAACGATTTAAGTATGTTCTTAGTTATATGGATAAGGTTAAAAAAAAAAAAAAAACTTATAAATAGAAAGATGGAAAAAAAATAATAGTAATAATAATCAGCAAAGGAACAAAGAAATGTTCTATGGCAGAAAATTTCATTGACAAATTTCAAGCATAGCTATAGATCTCAATTTCAAACTTGGTTTTTTTTCTGGGGGGGGGGCGCTAAGAAACCATAAGAAGCAAAAATATATCCCAGTATTCTAGCTCAGTAAGTTTTATACTCTGTACATTTTAGGAAATAATCAGAAAATTAATGAACCAAGCATATGTTGAAAGATCACACAAAAGATCTGTACAATCACTTTGAATGCACCAAACTTATTTAAGCTTATTTTCCACATGCAAACAAGTAAATAAATGTCATATTCATACAATGTTTGTATTAATCGGTACAGCATTCTACTTTATAAGTGAATTTTGTTTTAAGCTGAGCAATAATTTCCATATTTGTGAAGGTACAATTTTTATTACATTATTTTTGTGAATCTACCAATTTTGCTTGTTCAACTTTTTGGGGAGGTGATACCATAAAATCGGCCAGTAGATAAACTTAAAAATTGAATGATAAATAGAAAATATTGCATAAATTAGTTTTAAAAAATCTCCCCACCCCCCTTTTTTTGAAGAGTTTGCCAGGGTCGATTCAACAAGGGTCCGTGTTCCACAGGTTGTGCATCCCTGTTCTAACGGAAGAAAAAATGTGGGACAGGCTTTTTTATTGTGTTAAATTGTATTAGCCATAACTGAAGAACTTATTCCAAGAAGGAGTGGAGTGGGGGAAAGGGACAGGTGGTAATACCCAAATGAAAAGATAGACTATTTTATTCTTAAGTAGACAGCAACAGTATAAGTTTCAACCCTTTGATTCTCAGAACAGCAATAGGGGGAGAAATGCCTTGGTTCCAACAATAGCCCAGCCCAATGCAGTCCATAGCACCTCCCACCCCCTTGATAGCTAACAAGCTTGAACTCTCGACAACGAGAAAGGAATACGTAAGGGTGCTTGCTGCATAGACTGCAGTCATTGCCAGTTACAATTTTCAGTGCCATGTGGAAAAGGTAGAATAGCTGTCACCATTTGATAACTAAAAGATTAGGACTCAAAGGATGAGTGGGCTTTCTGTAATGACACAAAGCATCAGAAAAAAAAACGTATTCAATCAGTAAATTTTCCTTTAAAAGGGTTGTCGTAACCGAAACTTTGTGTTTGTTCTACGTAATATCCGTGACATTTTTGATGCAGTTCAATAGTAAATCAAACTTAGTTAACAAAACGTTCGTTTTAGCTGTGATTTTGTGTTAACTGTGGCCGTATTAACAGAGTTCAACTGCATTTAAGATAATTTGATATGGTAAACAGCCAAAATCAAAGCTTAGTAAACCAATACAGCATATTTGTACCACTAAGAGCATAAGAGTACATGACCAAGTCCACACATAAATTAGCTAGTTACATTAAAATTATCAAACAAAGTAGAAATGAATATACAAAAACTAATATTACCAAGACATCTGTATTTTCAAAGTAATTACGCCAATATGGACGGATTTTTCGTTGGCCACCAATATCCCACACATTTAATTTGAAGCCTTCAGACTGGACACTTTTTATATTAAAGCCCTAAAGAAATGAAAGTTGTAAAACAAATCAACACAGATGGCATTTACTTCATACTTGTAATGGTCAACACCTATGGTCAATAGAACTGAACAATTTACATAATTATTTAATTAAAGAAGTTATTTTACCTTTACACATAATGTTAGAGGAACCGAAATTTCTGCTATTTAAAATATAATAATTTTCGTTGAACATTTCGAAAATTAAAGCTTATTTTAGGCTTTTGTACACAGTTCTGAACCCCTGTAGAAAAGATGTTAAAATGAAATAAACAACGCCTTACTGTAAAACCAAACTCTTCATTTTTATTTTCTGCCGACAACACATACAATACCAGATGTTAAGTTTATTCATATACATTTTCAAACTGTGTGTACATTCACTAGTTACATATAAGTTGAATATGATATCCTCCATACTTTATTTAAAGTGCTTATGTTTTAAAATCAAATAGGAAGCTGAAATATGTAGAAAATAAATGAAATAATTGCAAAAAAAACCCAGAAAAATCGATCATTTTTGATGATTTTGTTGCAATTTAAAGCGGCAAATTATCACCAACACCCCCCACCCCCAATCTACCTCCTGGTTACAATGTTCACGTTTTAGTACTTTTCACTTCTTTAGACCATCGAAAGAAATAAAATTTAAAGGCTGGATAATCATTTTTCATCAATCCAATTCCTAAAAATATAATCGAAAAGTGATAAAAATAGGTGGGGGAATTCTCCCGGAAATGGTGGGTAATGGGAAAAAACGGAGTCATATTCGGATTCAGGAGGTCATTTTACATAAGAATCAGGAGGAATCATGTCAGGGCTGATTTTCATGCAGACAGTGCCATTAGTTCTTGTAAAAGAAAATTAAAAGCATGCTCATGTAATTTAAAAACCAAATATTTAATAAAATATTTTATCAAATGAAAAAGCCAGCAAATTAAAACATTTTTCTATAAATTTATTAGGTAAAATGTTTTTTTTTTTTTTTTTAATATTCTATTTCATACTAAAAATTACAATTTTAAGTTCAAAACTCAAAGACATGTATAAATTCCACAGTTAAATTGTTGCAGGGGGAGCACAGCCGTAGCCATGAAAAATATGTTTCAGCTTCCAAATCCCTGATTTTGAGCTTTCCAAATCTCGAGACGAACTTGAATTACTACTTCAACAGGGTCATAGATACTTTGAAAGCAACTGTTACTTGTACTAGGGTGAAAAGTTCTGAGAAGGCCTTCATAAGTGATTGATACATTGAATAGGACCTGTCTATATGGGCCTACAGGAGGGCAATTCCATCACAACAGACTAATGGTCACAGAAGGGCAGTGTTGCAATGGGGGGGGGAGGAGTTTGGGGGAACTCACCTTGAGGTTTTGGGTGATTTCTCAAGAGGGAAAAGGGGTTTGTAATCAATTTCCATCATGTTTGCTTATTTTTTACAATAAAAAACAAAATATATCAGAAGGCAGCATTACCTCCATCTACATCACTGCAGGTGGGAAAATGCTTTGAAAAAGCTTTAAATATTCATTTAAATAGAAATTATTCATTGCATTTGATGGCCAAAATGAGGCAAAGGAAGTGTTTTTCTGAAAAATATTTAATACGATTAATTCTAAGCTACAAAACCTTACCGTAACTGATTAAGACAAATTAACATTGTTTTAACATACCTTTTAATTTATGCCTGTATACAAAATAACTGATATATCTTTTTGAAAATAATGTATTTCATGCTAAAGACAGAAATAATTCTCCTTTAAAATTTGTCAGAGATATAAAGTTAAATCCTGCTAAAATAAAATTTGTGATCCCTTAGTTCTAGTTTGCACTGTCGCTAAAAAAACAAAATGCTTGAGTTGCAGACTAACATTTATTCCATAACAGACAAGTAATAAATTATTAGCTTAGTTGAAATATTTCTTTTTTTTTAAGTTCAAGTCACTATGACAAAATAAAACAGACATAGCTTATGTACTATGAAGCAGCACTCCCCTCCGGGGACGGGGAGGCAGGGAGTCAATAGCTCTCCCCACCCAGCTACTAGGGCTTTGAATACTAATGTTTTTACATATAAGTGAATGTGTTTTTTGCTTTGCAAAATACCGATGCTTCCAATGTATTTTTTTTCTCAATTTTTTTTTTTAAGTGAACATTGTTTCGGACATAGGGTTCATATAGGAGTGGGTCCTACACTCTTGATTTATGCTGTAATAAGTTAAAGCATTGTAAAACAAGTCCTAAGAAGCAGAGATCGGTTTTGTTGATTTTTAAAATATTTAAGGGGGGAAGACCCCCTACGAGTCTCGCAACCTTATCCAAATGTTTATGCTTTTGAGCTTTGCACCTCTCTAGCCCTTCAGAAGAGTGTTAATGGATAATATAATGCTCCTTTTCAAATCAAATAAAAATAATGGCTATGAAACGGTCAAAAACTAAAAAAATGGGGGGGGGGGCCATTTCCAAAAAAGAAGGACATATAGAGGGAAAACTGCAGTCATATTTGCATTCAAGAGGTTTTTTTACATTCAAATCAGCAAGAATTATGTCAGAAGCATTTTGATTTTTTTTTGCCGAGCAGTGTTGTTAAAGTTTAAAAAAATGGGAAGGGGGCAAGCTTAACGGCAAAAATTAAAAAGGGAACAACACCATCCATTCTTGACTATACTACTGTCTAAAACTAATTTAAAGCAAATTTATAGAATTTACTTGATTAAAATTATAATTTCTTCAATTTCATTTCATTCTTCCCCGGAAATGACGGTTACGGAGGGGGTGGTCACCCCCACCGCCCGCCTAGTAAATCCGCCACTGGGCATAGATATAAAATGTTTGGAAACCACTGTTTTACAGTCCATTGACAATCCTTTATGGTTCTCAAAAGTGAACATTTGTACTTTATGCACAGGTCCGGATTAGTGTACTCGTAGACCCCACTGTGCAACATGGGGAAAAGAGCCTCATGTCTTAAAGGGACCCAAGGGCCCAAGAAATTGACAGAAAAAATTGAAAAAACTAGACTTATGAATGTTGCAAATATACACTGCTGGCTTCTGGGAAGGGGCCCAACAGGGTATCTGCTACATTTTGAGTTTTGAAATCCATGACTTTCCCTGACTTCTCCGATTGTAACCTTCCATGACTCAGGGGATGCAATTTTCCCAGAAGAAACATTGATTTTTCACAAGAGTATCTAAATTTTCACTTTGTGAAAATCAAATTACAAACATCTGATCTTTGCTTTGGACATATGTTTATAAAAAATTCAAATTAAAGTAAATTGTAACTAGCTAAGCTACTATTATAGCTAAAAAACAATTTATGCAATAATGTCTAGTGATACATATGAAATAATTGAGTTTCAACTTAATCATTTTGCTACCAAGGACACATTTATAAATCTATAATTTCTGGAAATATTTTTTGGATTTCAATAAATCATACAAAATTTTTATATAGGTAAGAATTTAGATGAAAACAAATTTATTACTTTTTTTTTTCCTCAGAAAAATCTGATGCGACACACAATAATTTTTCAATCACTAAAAATACCGAAAAAAGTTTTAGTTGTAAAATGATTTTTCAAAATGAAAAAAGCTTCAAATATGCAGATTCTTTTTTCTTTCACATTTTTAAAATAAATATTTTTATTTTATAAACAAATAATGAATTTAAAACTTATTATTTTTTAAAGCCAGTAGTTTTCTTAAAAAATCTGTGACTAGCAATAATTTAGTAAATATTAAAATTATGCTTTACAAGAAATAAAATAAACAAATAACCAGAAAAAATTAAAAATATAAAATTAAATTTCTTAATAAGTAACTTATCAGACATTACCATAAAACTACCGCCAAACTTTTAGGATAGGCTACAAATCAGAGTTGGGTTTAGGACAGGACAGGACAGGTGGTTTTTACCGTCCAAAACTAAAAGTGTCCGAAACAGTCTTAAACTGTCCAAAACTATGCTGAAGCTAAAGTGCTGTAATCTAATCAATTCGTATATACTGCAATGTTTGTAATGCATAAATACTGACATTATTGAGGCTTAATTATATATATATATATATATATATATATATATATATATATATATATATATATATATATATATATATATATATATAAAAATGAGTATTTGGTAATATTTTTCTCCAGTATTTGTTATTAAAAAAATATTTTATTTAAAAAATTGGCAATAACTATTACTAAAAACTTCCTTATATGTAACAGTTGGTAGAATTATGAGACACTTATATTATACACTTATATTATTATTATTAAACACTTATATTATAAAACTTGCGCTATTCTTGTTTTAGTTCATATTTTTAATATAGATACAAAATGAAATGTTTTATGAAGAATTTAATTTCTACGTAACTAGATTAAAATCTGCTGCATAAATAATTATACTTGATATATATATTTATGATATGCTGCATAAATAATTATACTTGATATATATATATATTTATATATATATTTATACTTGAATGTTCACATTAAATAAATATTAAATAGTCAAAAAATAATAATTTTTACACATTTTGTTCTATTTTTGATTGTTTTCTACAAAATATGGTTTCTCAAAAAATAGTTTTGGACACTTTCGGACTTAAGGGTTTTGAACAGAATGGTAAAAAACCTTGCCAACTCTGCTTTCATTTGCACACATGCATAAACATAGGGAAATTTGGTTTTTATTATCAAAATAATAATAATAATAATAATACTAAACTAATGCATACAAATTGAAATTTTAATCAAGAATTCAACTTTTATGTGACTAGATTAAAATCAGCTGAATAAAAAAATTGAATGTTCTCCATTGAATAAATGTTCAATATAAAACATTACTTTGATACATTTTATTTTGTTTTTTGATGTTTTCTCACAGAATACAATTTTTCTAAAAATACTGTTTCGGACAGGACGGTAAAAACCAGGGTTTTTACTGTAGTGTCCAAAACCTTGCCAACCCTGCTACAAATATTGAAAAAAATCCCAATTGAAAACTCCCTGATTTCTGTATTTTATCAAAGTCCTAAATGTCCTTAATTCTTTAGAACAATTTTACTTTCTAAAATGTTCATTAAGACACAGCTGAAAATTAATGATAATTTTTATGAGTCTCTTGAATCGACTTGGATGCAAATGACTTAAAATTTTTGAGTCGAATGAGAGCGGAAAAATTAGAAATATACTCCCAAAATAAGTCGCCAATTACACAGTTAGACAAAAAATAAGGAGCTTAAAAATAATGCTAAGGACAAAATTATAAACGTCCAAATGGTAAAATAACATCATAAAGAAAAACAGCGAGTATTATAGCAGCGGATTTCGAAATGTGAGAAAAATTGGGACTGACGGATAAAAGCGTAAAAAATGGCTAAGATGCGTAAATTTTGCACCTAATTTGTAGAATTTTATAAATATGTATGTTCTTGAACCCAAAATCCATGACCAGATGTCAATTTCCACACCTTTAAGCATTTTTTAATGAAAATTATGACCTTCCATGATCATTTTCTATCATAGTCGAAATCCATGACTTTCCCCGACTTTCCATATGTGCGGAGACCGTGGCCCTACAGATTTTGTTGCAGGGGGGTCCAAATCTGGAAGCAAAATAAAGCAATTTTCCGTGTATAAAACCGATAATTTTTGGAGCCTTTTTTTGAAGTCAAATTAGAGGGTTCAGCTTATACAAAATCTGCTAATTTTGCAAAGAAAAAAAATCTGCAGTTTTGTGATGCTCCTGAAAGCGAGAATAAATAATTGCTGCTGACAAATAAATGTAATGCTTGTTGTTTGTTTCTTGGAAAGAAATTCGCAGCTGAAAATAAGTTTGGTTTTAAATAATTTTGTTTGTTTTATCACAGCTAATTAGCAGCGGTGTTTTGTAAACTTTTCTGAAAAGGCGTTGGTAAGCACTTTTCTCCCCCCCCTCCTCATGATTTAATAAACAACAATAATAATAATAATATATATCAGAGAAATGAACTTAGAACTGCAAATAGCCAGTAAGGTTGGGGAAAAAATATGATCGCTTCAGATAGGGTACCAGCTTGTCAATATTTGCGTTTTTACAGTGCTGTGTTTAACTGTTATTTTGGAAGAAAGTTATATGGGTTTGATTTTTTGATGCAAAAAGGATGATTAACTTTAAATAAAGGCTTTTACTTACGGTATTTTTTTTTCTTTAGAATCTACATTTTGAAAAATGCAATCTTTTAATATCTGATATGAGAATCATATTTTCTTCTTTCTTTCAAGCTAACTTCGCTTTATTAGGATGCAAATAAATGTAAAGTCTCTTCATTTTTGTTAGAACGCTCATTTCAAGTTTTTAAAGTAAAATTCCATTTTTTTATGAGGCAAAAATTAAAATGCCGAATCGATGTTTTTTTTTTTTTTTTTGCTTCAATTGTGTCCACATATATTAATGATATGTCTATCATAGGAGTCTAAAATGCAATTTTATAATTAATTTTTAAAAAATATTTCTTTTACAAGCCGTTTTTATACTTTTGATGCCTTCACTTTGAGAATTGGGATCTCTTTGCATCCGCTATGGGAATCCGATTTTTCGAATTTTTGATGCTTAGTATGCTTTATTAAGAGGTAAACAAATAAAATCTCTTTTTATTTTTTGTTAAAATCACAGAATTTATAAGTTTTAAATGAAACTCTGCTTTTGAAGAGTGTCTTGGGTCAAAAAGTTAAATGCTGAACCCTTGTCTGATTTTTTTTTTTTTCCAATTATTTTAAATGCTGTACAGAAATATTTCTAGTATAATTTAACCTAATGTAGAATGGTAGATAAATATTGATACTTGAGAGAGCGATGCCGCCCCCTCCCCTCCAAATACTAGAAAAACACCCCAGAATGATATTCTCAACATAGAAGAGGAAAACACTCAACTTTAAGTTTAAATGATGCAGTTTGTGCTATCTCTAATGTCTATTTTATTTATTTATTTTGCGAAATCATTCGACTTCTCACAAAATTAATTCATTTTTTCACAAAATTATTTGATTTTTCACAAAAAACGGATCCTGAGAAAAATCCTGGACAGACCCCTATATAGATAATTAAATTAGCATGTATTCTAATTATGCACACAAGATGTGTTGTCTGAAGAAAATTAACTATAGTTTGTGACAATAAATTAAGCTTCACACACACACAATAATCCTTACTCAATTATTTTTTTAAAATTCAGATCCAAAAGACTGCAATAAATTAACGAACCTGAGTTGGCGTAATGTGCGTGACATCCTCAGATGCTAATTTTTTTAGAATAGTAGTTTTTCCAGCATTATCAAGCCCCAATAATAAAATTCTCAGCTCACGATCTGGGGCAGATTTTAATTTCCTCAGGAGTGAAAGTAGACCCTATAAAAAAGATTCACGAAGTAACTAGAAAATATTCACTTTACTCTTAAATCCAAAACAAAAATGCTGCAAACATTTTCACTTATTTTACAAAGGTCATAACGAAAGAAATCGGAATATAGTATGCTTTAATAAATGATTATTAAATCTGATGTTTCAAGATTAGTAACTGACAGAAAAGGAATAAATTCCATAAAAAATTGTTAGGAAAATATAGCTAAGGATTACCATCGCTTTTTATCGAAAGCTGAAACTGCAAAAGAGGAAAATCAGAAAAAAAGGACTTTCGTGCGATTATACAGTTGTTTACAACAACCAAACGATTGTCCGTGATCGTGCAGAGAGACAATCTGCTTTGACAATGCGTCTAGCTCACCTACTGCTCTTAACATCTACTTTTTCTAACGACTACTGCGCATGTTGCTGCGCATTCCATGAACTTAATTTATGTGACGTCATTATGAGTATTTCAGCAGGTTAACATTCACGTAGAAGAGGAGTTCTGATTTTTTTTTAACGCCTATTAACCGACGTTTTTTTGCTGCTTGTAAAAGAATTCTTTTCATTTATTAAAGGCATACTTTTTAACTTTTTTCCTTAGAATTACTACGGTGCCACATCCAAAAAGTTTTGGAAAAACATGATTCTTTTCACTTGTCGCTTGTCTCAGTTCTTATACAATCGTAAAATTTGCATAAAACCTACACATGTTCAGATCGTATACATTTGTCAGCGCCGGATCTTGTTGTTTTCTTTGAGGGGAGGGGGGAGCATAGACAAGTTTTGCACTTGGTTCTCCAGGGGCGCCCCTCCCCCTAAATTTTGCGAAGACACCCAAAAGCAAGAGCCCCCGTCTAAAAATAAGAAAAATACCCCTCAACCCCCCTCCTAAAAATTACAATGGCGCAACCTGCGCCATGCCCCCCCCCCCCCGCCCCCAAGGTTTTTTTTTTTTTTTTTTTTTTGAGATGTTAGCTTAAGAAGAGTTTCAGGCGTTCGGGAGCCCATCTCTGGAAAGTTTTTTGAAATTAAGGTCTTAAATACAATCTGGTAATAATCTTTTGTTACATTATAGGAAGGACTGCAACTCAATGGTTCTCCTCCAGTACAGGGGCGGATACAGAAAAATCTTTTGGAGTGGGCACGGAAAATTGAATAGCCCCGCCCCCACACACACATTCGATGTTTCATAACCTAGTTTTCATGACTTTATTTATTTATTTATTTCATTTATTTATTTATTATTTTTTTTTAAGGATTCCTTTAGGTCAATGAATCTATTTCTAAGTACATGAATATTATGCTGCCTTAATTCGGAACTCCAGCGCTCGAATACGCTACCTTGCGGTGATTTACAAAACTGTCTATGAAACTAAAATATTGCCACGTTGCGTTCCACGTGTGCTTGTTCGGTCTAGGAAGATTGGGCGCCGACTATTGGGCGCCGGGAACTTTGGGCGCCGAGCATTTTGGGCGCCGGGAGCTTTGGGCGCCGAGCATTTTGGGCGCCGGGAACTTTGACCGCCGAGCATTTTGGGCGCCAGGAACTTTGGCCGCCGAGCATTTTTGGCGCCGGGAACTTTGGGCGCCGAGCATTTTGGGCGCCAGGAACTTTGGCCGCCGAGCATTTTTGGCGCCGGGAACTTTGGGCGCCGAGCACTTTGGGCGCCGGGAACTTTGGCCGCCGAGCATTTTGGGCGCCGGGAACTTTGGGCGCCGAGCACTTTGGGCGCCGAGCATATTGTGCCCAGTATTCCCGGGGCCTAAAATGCTCGGCGCCCAATGTTTCCAGCGTCCAAAATGCTCGGCGCCCAATGTTCCCGGCGGCGAATTTTGAAACGCTCTCCATGCTTACGTTACGGTAGCTACCGGTTAGTTAACCACGTGACAGCTAATGATCACGTGCTCCAATCAACTGCTTAGAATGGTAATCGGTTGATCATTGAACGCTGGGGTTAGTAACCGGTCGACCGGTGAGGTTCGTCGAACGCAAGGAATGCTTGCATTCGCCGAGCTCAACTGGTAGCTACCGGTTAATCGATCACGTGACATCTAATGATCACGTGCTTCATATTAATACGGTAACCGGTTGATGATAGAACGCAGCGGTTAGCACACGGTTATTCAGTGGTCGACCGGTTAGGATCGCCGAACAAAACCAATTACAGTACATTGGCGAAATGAGAAATAAAAACGAGCGCGTTCTATTAAGCAACATGGTAACCTGGATACATTAAAGCAACCCCGAGTAAAATGTAAACAGAGCCGCCCCTTTAAATTGTGAGGTAGAAATTGCAATGCGAAATATTGCTGTTTAAAGTTTTAGTTCGTTTTAATTTCACGATTTACTGTTTTTTGTGTTGTGAAATATTTCCGTTTTCGTAGGGTTTCTTCTGAATCTTAATTTACGTCTGTATTGTTGTTATGTTTGGAAAATTCTACTTGCTGTAAACATTCGCAATAAACTCACATTGAATGAGACGCAGAACAGATTTTAACATGGTAGATAATACATGCTGTTTCAAAATGAGTTTCTTTGACTGTTGATTTTTTTTTATATACTTGAGAATAGTAACTGAAATACAATCTGAGTGCGCTTCTCTTATGTTGTTGATGTTTTAATTTATTGGTTTTCTCTGAACAATATGTTGAAGATTTTGGTTATTTCATAAAGTTTTTTAACAATAAAAATGTCGTGAGAAAATTTGTAAAAAATACTACCATTTAATGATCTAAGAAATACATTTTATCTCAGGAAAGAATATAATCCTTTTCATTTAATTTAATTTCACCTTCATCTGTCTCAGTTTTTAGTTTTATAAAAAAAAAAAGGGGGGGGGGGAAAGGATGGGTGGGAAGATGTTGAGTCACTGCTCCTATGCTCTGTGGGGCTCGTGAGAATTTGAGCGACCAGTGTCAGCCTTTGCACACTCCCCCCCCCCCCATTTCTTAGAAAAAATTAAAATTACACGTTTGGCTACCACCAACTACTCGCAATCACTAGTCATTGGCCCCAGGAACTGTAAGCTTTTCCATTTCGATTGTTTTATGCTCCGAGCTTGTGTCACTCCTTAACTGTACTAAATCATAATAGTCTAATAGGTGTGAGTTCATTTGTATGCTAAAGATAATAATATATTCAGAGCTCTAAAAATTTTTTTTTTTTTTTTTTTTTTTTTTGAACTTGTTAATTTTGCCTGAATGAACTGATAATTGATAACAATTTGTAGATTGCACCAAAATCTTAATTATATTAAAATGTTCCCTATCAAAGACGTTTACAGCAAATATTGTATAATTGACTTTGAATTCATAGCACCTGTGATAGTTAAGTTAGAGGGGGGAGGGGAGCCAAAGTGAGTGCCCTTGGCTAGTGCATTCTTATTCTTGCACCCTTTGAACTTGTTCGCTTCCGTTTTTTTCCCTTACATTCATGGCATGCAAAAAATCCGGAAAACTTGCAGAAGGGGTTGCTATTCATATTGTATTGTAATTAACTCTGAATTCGGAGCACTTGAGAAGTGATTGGTAGTTTGGGGAAAGGGTTCCAAACATAACAACAATACAGACGTAAATTAAGATTCAGAAGAAACCCTACGAAAACGGAAATATTTCACAACACAAAAAACAGTAAATCGTGAAATTTAAACGAACTAAAACTTTAAACAGCAATATTTCGCATTGCAATTTCTACCTCACAATTTAAAGGGGCGGCTCTGTTTACATTTTACTCGGGGTTGCTTTAATGTATCCATGTCACCATGCTGTTTAATAGAACGCGCTCGTTTTTATTTCTCATTTCGCCAATGTACTGTAATTGGTTTTGTTCGGCGATCCTAACCGGTCGACCACTGAGTAACCGGTTGCTAACCGCTGCGTGATCATTAGATGTCACGCGATCGATTAACCGGTAGCTACCAGTTGAGCTCGGCGAACGCAAGCATTCCTTGCGTTCGACGAACCTCACCCGTCGACCAGTTACTAACCCCAGCGTTCTATGATCAACCGGTTACCGTTCAAAGCAGTTGATTGGAGCACGTGATCATTAGCTGTCACGTGGTTAACTAACCGGTAGCTATCGTAACGCAAGCATTGAGAGCGTTTCAAAATTTGCCGCCGGGAACATTGGGCGCCGAGCATTTTAGGCCCCGGGAATACTGGGCACAATATGCTCGGCGCCCAAAGTTCCCGGCGCCCAAAGTTCCCGGCGCCCAAAATGCTCGGCGCCCAAAGTTCCCGGCGCCCAAAATGCTCGGCGCCCAAAGTTCCCGGCGCCCAATATGCGGCGCCCAATCTTCCCATTTCGGTGTTCGGTCACGAAACACAGGCAGTTTGTTCTGAGTATTTATTAACGCAATCGATGAGTCTTAGTTTGCTTTCAGCTACAGAAATTAATTCGTCCCTTAGTAGTATTCTCGAGCTTCTCAAAATAATGTTAGTTTTCCTTATTTCCTTCTAAAATATGAGTTGATTGAAAATGGTGAAAGCGAAAACTGGATTAACAAACTTGGATAACGTTATACAAGGTAAAAAATTTTATTGTTTTGTATGAATTTGTAAGAATATGAGTTTTTTTTTTTTAATCTTAAATTAATTTAACTAACCATCTTTTAGAGCAGCATTTAGTTGAAATGGACGGTATGCGAAATATTTTCTTGAATATATTATCGTAGAACAAAATGAAAAATGTTTCACCGAGAAAGAATTTACTTTATTCCTTTTATTCTCAGCTGAAAGGTTTCGCCAAATTTGTTTACGGTTATAGTTTTAGTATTGTGCGAGCAAAGTAGCCTTGGCGAGATTTCGCGTTTTTAGTTAAACCATTTTTAATTTTTTTCATGAGTGGAATAAAATGGTAGTAAGATTACAGAATTCGATAAGTAAAAAGAAATAATGGTCAATCAACTGAAAAGAAAACTACCACCATATATCCGTAAGAATTCTGCAGATGATTTGCATAACTTGACATAATTAAATCGTAACTCAGAAATTAGAAAAATCGAAACAGAAAAATTTTAAATTAACCGATTCGGGAATTCGAGAGAAATAACTCAGCAACAAATGCAAACAATAAGCGCTAGCCAAGCAAGGCAAAGAAGTATCATCTTCTTTCGATAATAATTTGTAATGTCATATATTGAATTTTCTAGCATTAATTGTTGTTCTTGTCAGGCCACAATTATTATTTAGTTTTATCAAGAATTGATAAATATCGAATTCAACATCGTGAGAATAGCTGCTTAGAACTACGAACTACGTAGTTTGCATTAATCTTTGACGTTTAGTAATGCTTCTTGAATTCTCATTTCTTTCTACGTGGGCCAGAATATCCACAAGACTTTGAAAATTAATTTAAAAAGAATAAAGCGAAAAATATCATACATACGAACAAAAATCACAACACTTTTAGCATTTTCTTCGTTACCACATGCGTTTGTTTTAGTTTTTAAGTCGGCCATTAGACAGTGACTGCAGTGCCCCCTATAGTTCGTTGGAGTTGCGAATACACATTGAATGCGGATGCAAATGTTTATAACACGAGGGTAAGGTTTTATCAAACTCATACCTCATTTGAGTTTTTATAAATTAATTTATATTTTAACTATACAATATTATTTGATTATTAAAATCATAACTTCATACCATATTACTTTTATTGAAGAATTCAGAAACTATTTATGTGTGAATTTCAAAGCAGTTGCTGATTTGTTTTTAAAGCCATGGTACACTTGAGATAACATGTTGATACTCCATGCCGTTTCTATTAACCCATAACGGGGAAGGTGAGAAAGTAGGACGTTAGAGGGGGCGTGAGAAACCGCTCTATTTAGATTTTTTCAAAAATCGTGTAATTAAAATACATTGCTGTAATTTCCCTTAGATGTTCTTTGAACTTTTATTAGCATGGGGGAAAAATATTTTTGAATTTTGAATCGAAATACCTTTTCCGAGGAAATTTTGCTAGTCTTAGTCTTAAGATTTTTCGAGAAAATCATATGCTGCAGTAAAGAACTATCTAATCGTAATAAAAACGAATTTATTATTTGTTAATGATTTCATTTTAGTTCTTTAATATATACAGAACCTTTTAAACCAGAATTTGGTTATATCACGTTACGGGAAATTTTTGACAGCCCTTTAATTGTTAGTATTTCGCATCGTTTTTCGAGGAATAATTCAGCTTTCATCGTCCCTAGAACATCATTGCGTAAAGTTTGTAAACATTTCAAACAACATACCACATTCTCAACCTCATCTAGAATATTTTGCATATCTGTTCCACAGAACGCGGATAAGATTAAATGAAACTATATCCGCAGTTTCTTAAGAGTCATGTCTACTACGGCCGAAAATTGTAACACTGAAGGGCAGGTGCAGTCTCATAGACCGCATCTAAGAATGCAATGAAATTTAAACCAAACGCACTTGCCCCTAAAGATACTGATAAGCAAGGGGGGGGGGGCGGGGGGGGGGGGGGTGTTCAAGGTCACAAAACAAAAAGCCATTGGGAAAAAACCATTCAATCGGATTTAAAATGAAATAAGGGTGATCGGATGAATTTTTGAGCAGTCTATGCGACAGCACCTCCCCTGTTAAGGGTTAATAATCATGGTTTTTCCAAGACACTACCATATTATTTCTTTCATTTTGCATTTTTGATAAGCTATGAAAGAAATCTACTATTTCGCAAATGGTTTCTGGATCAAAATGACTCTTTTAAGTGCGCCTATACATTTTTTGAAAAAATTTTGATTATTGATTCCATCAAAGAAGAATTAGTAAACAAATCGCAACAATACGTCCCCTTGAATTCGAAACCAGCGAGTTAAATGTATTCTGCCACTCTAGGCTTCTGACTCCAGTATTACTTCGTTAGTAAACAAAAATGCTTTTATTCAAAATATGCTGTGTGTGTTTTATGTTCTTTTTAATTAACTACAAAAATATAAAAAATACAAATGAAAAGTCAATTAAAAAATAATAAATAAAATGGTTAAATTAATTCTTCCTTTTTGGAGGCACGCCATCTCCCCCCCCCCCCCAAAAAAAAAAATCTGCTAATGTCCAGTAAAATTTCTAACTTGCATCTCTAAAAACGCTCCTTTAGATGATCTTTTGTTACGAAAAAGGTTTGGGGGCCTTCCTCTGAAATGTGTCGAAATTGAAGTTTTAAAAGTGCGATTGTATAAGTTATCTTGGTGATGAAAAACGAGGAAGGTGGCTCAGGTTCTTTTCCCCTGCTGTTTTTCGGAATTTCAGTTTTAAAAACCCAATTTTCAACAATCTTTGGTAATGTTAGGGACAATGAAATTTTTGAGACTCTCCCTCAAAATAATTGACATTAAACCGATTATATACATCTAAAACAAAGCTATGATTTTTGAGTCATACTAGAAGCGATTTTTTTTAAATTTAAAACAAAACTGAAGAGAAATTTTTAGGAACTGCATTTTTTATCACATTGCGGACCGATAAGGGAGACATCCCAGTTTTAGAAACAATCAGTACACGAACCCATTGGGGATACGAGTATTTTCCCAATCGGTATGCAGAAATCTCAGTTGAAAATGCGCGGCGGCTTGCACTCAAATGCAGTTTAGTTGGTCGACAAAGTGTTAACATGTCATGTGAATTCCTCAATAAAGAAAACAAAGTGTGTCTTTGTCCTCATGATAAGAATTATCAAAAAGCGAGTTGTAATTGTGAAAACAACGTGAAATTTAAACAATTTGAGGTTTGCAGTGGGAAAAATCATCTTTAGACATAAAGAAAAAAGTTAAGTTTCTCGTTTCTGGCACAAGAGAAAAGGAAACTGAGAATATTGTAATTTATGTAAGAGGGAGTGAAAATGGGCAGATTCCCCGATTTTATTTATATATCATGATACTTGAGACGTTTTTTTTCCCCCCTCAAAGGGGAAATCTTCTCTGATAAATTTAAGAAAAGGACTCATGCCAAAAAAATCTGTTATTTACATGTTATTTCGGCATGTAGTATTTGTATTGCAATAAACTGATTGTCTTACATAAAATATCATTATGTTTGATGTGGTAATTTTTAAGGCTAATCTTGAAAAATATTTACTAAAAATTTTTAATAAAAAAAGGTTTGTACCAATAATCACAAAAAGCTGAAAAATGACACTTTGAAACAAAGTAAAAATCATCTGTTTATTTTATTGTCAAATAAGAATGGTATAGATGGATACAGATTTAGTACAATACTTAAACTACACCTAAATTAAAAGTAAATGCATTAGTAGATACAAGGAGCACTGGTTTGGTTATAAATAATATATTTTAAAAAAAATATATGTCTAAACATTTATTACTGAGGCGAGGCTAATAATTTTAAACCGCAATAGAACTTATCATATATGCTCAAATTTGCAAATGAATCCAACATTTGATTCTGAAATAGTATGAATGACAAATATTAAAGAGAAAAATTAACTACTCCATAAAACTGAAATCTGTAAGACGGGATTAATCTTCTACAAAACATATACTAAATTAATCAGAACGTTTTCCAAGAAAAACAATCTGTTATGTCGAATGACATTTAAGTGTCAGGCAAAAGAAGCTAGAATATATATGATATTCATAATTGGTGTAACACCTAAATAACTTTGAATCCATTCTTTCAAGCACTAAATTTTTATTGGGTAGCACCAGGTACTCACTGGCCCGATGCGCCCACAAATCTGAACACATTTTTATTTATTTTTAATTTTTAAAAAATTTATTTTCTTAATTTTTTGGTGAAAATTTCCTTATTTTATTTTATTTTTATGCTCAAAAACCTGTGCAACTTTACTTTGCTTTTTTTTTTTCTTTAAAATCGTAAGCGTGTGTACATCGTTTTTTTTTTTTCACTTTTTTTATTATTTTCTGCACTTATTTTTGCTCTTTGGAGGCCAAGATTGGCACCCTCCTGCGGGATCTAGTCCGCCCCTGGGTAGCACATGCTCTTTTCTTCCCCTTTTTCATAACTATTCATCTATTTTCTTACATAAGAGTTGTGTTGAAGCTGTCATCGATTTTTTAAGGGAATTAAGTATTAATTAAAAATATTAAATAAAAATAATTAGCTGAAATAAAATTGTTTGATAAGTAGCCCTCGATAATTATGTGTGGAGGATGTGTGTTTAAAAGTCAAGATCCTCTACAGACTATACTGTGACACAGATGTTTATTTCACAACTTTTTCAGCACTGAACACCTGGCGCTGTCTATATGGGCTCAAATAAGGGGGGCGGGGGGGGGGGGGCAAGCACCTCTCTAGACATTAGAAGTTTAAGTTTTGAAGATACAGTTTGTGCATAAATATCAAAATATTTGAACAAGAACCTTTTATCAATAATGGTTATTAAACATTTCTTTGCTTAAAATTTATTTTAATGCACTTTTATTCAGCACCAAATTTACTTTCAGAATCGTAACAATGTATTCCAAACAACAAATTTGTCTTCTAATGAAAATTCCCCTTTGCACTGGGGCCGGAAGGAGGCCACTAATTATTGTAAAATGTGTCTAAAATTACGACAACATCAGTCGCTTAAAATCCTTTAATTGGAAGGATACAGACTATCTTCTCTAAAATTATTCATTATAATGACAACCAGAGGTGCAGCGAATGGGGCGGGGGGGGGGAGGGGTCCCAGAAGCCTTAGTTTTTAACATTAATGCCCATCTTAATAAATACAGTAGTTTATATATATGAAAGAACTGTTTTCATGCAAAAAGAAAAAAAACTTCCGGAAGGAAGTTTTGACTGCAGACAACAGATAACAAAAATTCTCATTGAAGAAAGATAAGAAGGAAGTTAGTAGGTAGAAAATTAAAACAAAAAAGATCCTTCAAATCAAAGCCTTAAAACCAGTTTTTTAGCCCCCTTTAAAATTAAAATATGAGCGTCCATAGCCATCTTCCAGAAGACTGTCTCAGAACAGTGACCCCACATTTGCATATAGAATAGGAGAAAAGAAGAAAAACTACTAGGCAATTTGATGACAGTTGAATAACATGTTTTCTATAAATACATATGCATATGTATTCATGAAAAAATTTTGTAGTAACAGTAACATTTATACATGTTTATGTTTTGAAGAAACATTTTACTGAATTCCTTATTCAATTGATTACATTTTATCAATTGTAATTAATTGTTCAGTTTATTCAATTACAATTCACTAAGTTTTCAATTAATTACGATTTATTTACAAATATTTAAACTTACTTTATAGTTAAACCAAAATTTTACCGTCAAATAGAATGTAAGCAAGATAATTTTTTAAACAGTGCTCATAGAGTAGAATATTTCAGATTGCTTTTACAAACTATCTTTGAATTCACATGAATTGCTTTTACCAAGCATTTCACATAAAGTCTAAGATTGGTAAAATTTGATAAATTTGTGATTGGTGAAAAGAAAAAAAAAAAAGAAACATATGCTAAAAGCATTAAAAGTAGCAAACCTATTTTTTTTATGAATATTTAGTTTAATATTTTCTTGCAGAAGATATAACTTGACTGAAACTATTTTAGTCCAGTATATACTCAATTTCTTTTTCAAAAAATGGTGAGCAATAAATACTAGAACAAAATTAAAAGCTTAATTTTAAAATGTGGAAGGAAAAATACAAATTTAAGAATAAATGCATGCAATGTAAAAATGGCACAAGTGTTTTTTTAATTGATCCTAATTCATACAAATATACTTTTTTAGGATCAAGTATTTTTTATGGCAAAAAAAGCCCTTTTTTTTTCAAAACGATACACATAAATCATGCAAACACAGTTTCTGTATGAACACAATATATACATGAGCAAATAAGAAAATAAAATATTAAATTTTAAAACTTGGTGAAAACAATATGAGATACTCCATGGGTCTTGAATGAGTATTTATGTCCACATGTGCATTTTTAACCACACAGAATGAAATCCAAATCTCATTAACTTCAATAAAAAAACCTTCATTCACCAAAATTCGACTCGTGTAAGAGCTCTACATCCCTTCAATGATCAGCAAGAAGCTTTTGTTGGGGTCAGATATTGTTGCTGGTAGACTGATTCCTTTTTTAGTCAAAGATATTGCAGAAAGCTTCTAATGCCTCTCTCCCCCTCCCAGTCATTTTGATTCTTAACAATAATTATTTTAAGATAATTTCTGTTGAAAAATTTTGTTAGTTTACTTGCAGGTGTGATAAAAGGTGGATATTTTTTTTTTTATAGAATACAAAGTTTCAAATTAGTTATTTTTATGAATTAATTGCCTGTAGAATTTGTGCAATGAATGTTGTATGCAACATGGAAATTAGATAATGAAATAATAAAAACTGACAATAAATTTTTTACTAGTGTATTATGAACGTTAAAATGAAACACAATTAAAAGAGCACAGAAAACTCTGAACATCTGATAATATTTAAACTGATTTATTGGTTAAAAAAATTTGCCAAAAAGCTATTTACTAAGTTTTAAATAATAATGTATGAGAGACAGTAAAGGGCACAGCTAACACATTTTCTCTAGTGTCAGGTTAACTTTACATGCAGTTACTGGAAGCTTAATATTTACACTCAGACATATGTTCAAATCAACACATCGGCAGTATCCATTTTATATACACATTTCATGCTTTTTTTTTTTAATATTTCCATCCCTAAAAAATAATTAAAATAAATAAACCTAATGAACTACTATCAAAATGGCACTTGATTACATTTGATATCACACTTTTGCTTTTGTTTTCCTTTATAAGGGCTTTATGATTTTTTCCTTATTTTTAACAGAATTTAAAAGAAGTTTCAAGCAAGGGAAAAAAATAAATTTATCATAAAAAAATTATTGTACCTTAGCATAACATAGAAAACAAAAAAAAGTGCATATTTCATTAACAAAAATAGTTCTGATTAACAACAAGAACAAACAATTTGTTTAACAACACTCAAGTAATTTACTATGTACAGTTTTAGAAAAATATATTATTTTACTTATATACACATTAACACCAATAATTTTTCAATTTCTTCATTGTTGCATGTTAATGCACAGAATTGAAGCATAGAACCTTCAAAATTCTATGCTTTACAAAATAAATCATGTTGAAGAATAATTTCAAGGTAATATCTTGCAACAATCATGTAAATATATTCTGATCAGATAAAGTTCACACAATTCAGCAGCAATGTTTTATTGCACATTTCAGAGTCAGACACTCAAATTACAAACTTTTATTGTGCTGTTTCAGACGTTAAGCTCCTCCCCCCCCCCCCCACTCATATTCTTCTTAAAATGGTACATTTAAAATATTGAATGTAATAACATTTCAAGGATAGATTTGCTTAGATTTTAGGTTTGAAAAGTTTAGTTATATAAAATAATTTAAGGTTTTAAAGGAACATAAATTCTCAAAATATGGAAAAAAAAAATTTCAAAAATATTTTTTATTTTAAAGCAAAGTAGAATTCAACCAATTAAGGTGTCTTTATTGATTAGTATTGTTATTCAATATTTTATTTAGTTCATATAACATATAAACATCAATTTTTACCATGCCTACAATAAATATTTCATGCGCAAAAGAAATTGCCAATTCAGGCAAAAGATTTTAAGCTAAGATATTCGACATATAATATATATTTGTCTTAACAAGCTGCAAAATTTATATACAACAACCACCATGGTAGATGCAAAAAAGAACTAGAATGCAATAATAATACTGAATGTTTTTTTCAGTTCTTATTTTAATGTTCAGATCATACCTCTCATCCAAAACCTAACCATGTCTACTGTGTTTCTAAGAAATCAGAACAGGATTGAGGACAAAGGTTTCAAAATAGGAACAGCTTCCTTTACGATGGCTCATCAAGACATCTATTAACATGATTTTCTGCTGCTTGAAGAGATGTAAATCCATTATTACACACGGGACAACGAATTACATTACTTTCAGCATGTTCTGAAGTAAACTGAAAGAAAATATATTGCATTGGTTACAAATGCATATTTCAAACGGCACATTTAGTTAGAATAATGAAATATTTAAACACAGGATGATCAAAGGATTTAAACTAAAAGGCAAGATTTTAAAGAGAAAATAGATTCATATAAATTGAAAATATTGTATCGGTTACAGTTATAGTATGAACTTAGATTTTTAAAAAATAACAAAAAGTACAAACGTTTTCTAAAAAATTTAGTAAATAAAGTACACAAGGGCGCCCATATGCAACATTTTAAGGGGGGGGGGGGCTCAAAAAGGTTCCCCGTGGTTTAGCAGAATATTTTCCCCATGGAAACCGATTTCTGTACAGATTAGAGACATTAAAATTTGAAAATTTTAATAATTGATTCATTTATGATTGGAAAAGAAATTTGTACATTTTTGCAAAGAAAAAAGCACTAAAAGCAAGGAAGTTCTCATTTCTAAGGGGGGCTTGAGCCTCCCTTGCCCCCCTATATGAGCGCCCTTGGAAGTACAGCTTACAATAATTTAAATGTTTAATAAAAACACATTTTACATCAATAAGGATAAGAAAAATGTCGAAAATGAAATACATTTAGATCCGTGTTGTCTATTAGGGATTCAACTTGCTAATATTAACAAAAACTTTATCTTCTATCCTAAAGTCTATACCTTTAAGAATATGAGGGAAATAATCCTACATTTGTCTTTTGGAACTGAATATGATCCAACTTCAGATTTCCTCATCTTCTATTTCACATTTTCTAAACAACATAATTACACAATATTTTAGTGATAAAGACGGTATTGTCTGTTCAGTCTACTTTTCATTTGAACAAATAAATCATCAATTTCAAATCTGCAACTTCGTGAGTTTCTGTCTAACTTCAGTTTCACCAGCTATCTAACTTATGTTTGAGACTCAAATCCAACAGAAATGCACTAGCTTAGAATTCAAGTTCCCAAAATGTGTTGTAGTGAATTAAGGTGTGCTGATACAGAGAACTGGTTTTAAGTACAGAAGCATAACTTTTTTGAGCAGTCTCAAATGGCTGTAAAAAATTGCATATTAAGTGAGTTTTTATATGATTTGCTAAGAGAAAAAAAAAGATAAATAAATCTTTTCAAGTCGACTTTCTTTACTTGAGAAATTTTTTCAATATCACTAGAAAATTTTTTATCCCAGATTTTTCCAGTCAATGAAATTTCCCTGACTTTTCCAAGTCAACAAGGTGGGAAGACAACCTGATTATATTGAATAAAAGCATAAATAACAATAAATAAATGAACATAAAACAATTACTTTTTTTCCTGGCTTCCATCTAATTTTGGCTTTTCCCTCACCATTGGTTAAAGGTTTTGCACTGAAAGAGGACAAAGCATAAAATGAGCCTTAAATAAAAATACAGAATAATAAAAATGTTTAAAACAATATTAATATAATACAGGGGTGTCAGGGCACAGACTACGCTACTGAAATTTTTAGAAGGGGGGGGGGGGGGTCATGGGGTGTTTCTTATTTTTTGGGAGATGGAAGATTTTGAATATTGGCTTGCTGTCAGACACCTTAAAGAAGGTGTCTATAACAGAAGTTTTTTTTTTTTCGGGGGGGGGGGGGCATCCATAATTCTGTACAATTATAGAAAAACAATTCCAAACTACAAATCTTCCTGTTTGCCTAAGGGTTACAGCCCCCATGGAAAATCAATATGTTGCTGTAGTTGCCAAGCAAATTGACGAATGCCTTCCACATGTGGGACACCTATGGTTGCAAGGGCTATTAATAAAACAATATCTGCCAACACTAATTTCAGAAGGTTACACCTGAATAGATGGCATGTTCAGGGGCAGGCACCAAAATTTTGAGTTCCTTTACTCATTTAATCTAAAACGGCATGATTAAAAAGGTGCCACTTGAATATGAGTTGGACTGTATCTGATTGAGGTAACATGTTAACAGATGAGTTCAGATTTGCCCTGTAACCAAGACTGCAGAGTCAGAGAAAAAAATGACACACTACAAGAATTTCAGAGCGTTGGACTCTAACTCCTTTACCCTAAAATCATTCCAACTCTGACAGAGTTGCAGACTTTGAGGGAAAATGACTGACTCTGCTTCTTGGAAATTTAAACCTTCAACTTCCGACTCAAAATCAGTCCCACTCTGACTCCACAGCCTTGCCTGTAACCTGATGAAAAGTGCACGAAGCTCTCACAGGAAGAATGCACCCCTAATTGTACCTAGAACATTTAGCTTTGTGCAATGGAAGCAGTATGGTCTGGGCATGGATTTTATTGGGATATCCCACCAACTTGCACATCTATAGACGAGGTTCTGTGATGGCTCAATAATATTGTACTTAAGTCCTAGACCCCGTCGTTAAAGCTGCCATCAATATCCATCAGGAGAGTGAGGGATTTTGCATATAGAGTGGCCGGTTCACTCCCCTGACCTTAATCAAATAAAAAAATTTTGGGATGCTATCAGTAATGCTGTGAGTCAGGGCCATAACCAGAAAATAATTTCAGGGAGGGTTTAAAAACTCTCATGCCGAGCTTTGCGCTATTTGTGCTGATGTTAAAGTTGTCGGGCTATCTATTATGAAAGCGTTTTGGGGAATTAATATACATATGAAAGACATTTGAGTTTTGGAACAATATTTTTCGGAAATTTTCAAATATAAACCAACATTTAACTTTTAAACAGAACTTTTTTTTTTTTTTGGGGGGGGGGGGTGAACCCTTAAAATCCTCCCCCTATATACGGCCCTGCTGTTTGTATCTCTTTTCCACCTCCTTACATCCTTCCCACTCTCGGGTTTGGAAACTGCTCTACATGAAGGATGGTGATTACTGAACTATGTGGGGGTTGACCACCTCCTAACAGGCATGAGTACATGCCGTACACATTGTTTGCAGATGAGGGGTGCTCACAGACCATATCAAGATCTTTTTCTCTTTTTTTTTTTAAACCTAAAACCTTTTGTTAATGAAGCCAAAAGGGTGTCAGCTTATAACTTGTAAAAAATTGATATTGCTTTCATCAATTTTGTCTCGTAAATAAACAAATTTGCTATTTTGCTGCAGCATTTCTTGTCAATCAAATCAGTATTTGAGTATTTTAAGGAAATGTGCCAAAGGTTTGGAAGTGAGTGTAGTAGAAAGAAAAAAAAAAATTGTAAATTGAAGTTGTAAAAAGGAATAAACATACCAATTGCTGCAATGTTCAGTAGCAGTTTGCAGTCTTTTTAACTGCTCAGAAAGTTTCTCCACTTCTTGATGTGCTGACACTTTTGCAAGAACTTCATTTTGTAAATCACCTTTGTAAACTTCAACCTATGAAATAGTACAATATTCTTACATAATCTTTTTGGTATATTCCTGAAATACGTGTTTAAAAAGGTTATTTTTACTGCAAAATATGCTCAGATTGAAAAGGAATTAATATTTGAGTGCAGCACAAGTTTATAACTTGTATGTCAGGAAATTTTTACAGCGCTTAATTAGTAGAATTCAAGTTAAATAACCGTTCAAAAGAAAGTCTACAGTCACATATCAGAAAGAGTTTCTTTAAACAGTATCAGAAACTTTTATATTTGGTTTTATGTCCTCATTCATAAAAACATGTCCAATTGTTCAGGATTACCCAGTGTCTCATGATGCGTGCAGTGAGACCTGCCCTAACTTTCTAAAGCTCAAAACTCCTATTTTAATAAGTCCATGCCCATTCGTACATTATTTCTTTGCAATTACTTAGATTTAATGCTTTAAAACTTTTTTTCTTTGATCTTTGTTTACATTTTGTAGCCTGCATCAAATGCCATGTAAATTGACAGTTTTGTTTTTCATAGTATTTCATAAACTCTTTTTCATGGCCAAAAATATTGTTTTCCAGCACTGCTTTCCTTAACATTGATAAATAAAAAGAAAGAAGCTTAGCCTGTATACTGTCTGTCTTTCACGAGAAAAGCTCAAGCCGTCAAGTCTGAGCCCGTCTACTGCCATAGGAACGAACTTCATTCATTTTCTGCAAGGGTTAGCAGGAAGGCTTTTTGGCACCATTTTGCCCCTCCTCTGCTCGCCTTTATGCTGTCGTACAGGTTTTTCCAACATTAAGCTTCCCTTGGAAAAATGAGATGCACCTCGTTGCTATAACAGTAGACAGGCGGAGACATTTTGGCGGTGGCTTTTCTCATGATGGTCGGACAGTAGATCGGTAGGAAAATTTGCAAAATTTGAAAATTGCTGTTAGTATAACAGATTACTATATATTTTGCAATTTTTTGAGTCGGGGTCTAAAATTCTGAAAGGTTGCAGTCCCAAGCATTCCTGATTTGGAGCCTTATACTCTGTGCATCAGATCATAGAAAAGAAATTCCGCAGGACTGAGACAAAAATAGGGTAGATGTATTATGTGGTAGATTTGTGTTGGTACATGGATATACATTGTCAACATTACTGAGGGTGCATAGTACCAGATCCTTCACATGAAAATTTTTATCTAAATTTAGCAGAGATTTTTGGAAAAAAGATCTAAATGCTTTTCTGATTAAACTGAAGCAATTTAAACAGCAAGTTAAACAATGTTATCTGCAAGAGACAAAAAAAAAAGATATACAGGGTGTCCGAAAAATCCTTGACACATTAAAAAAATTCATAGAAAACCAAGAAATTGTCGTATGAATTTGTGGTTTGCACCACAATACTTCACAGGTAAAAGTAACTCTTAAATTGTTTTTGTTGACATGGGAAAACGCAAAAAGGAATGAAAATTACTAAACGAAGAATTAGAAGCATAGCATATACTGACACCCTGGCTGCAAAATGCCTTTTTTCTCCCCCCCCCCCTTTTCTTTTTTTTCTTTTTTTTTGATGTCATAAAAACTCTTGAATCTGTGAAGTATTATGGTGCAAACCACAAATTCATATGACAATTTGTTGGTTTACTATGAATTTTTTTAATGTGTCGAGGACTTTTTGGACACCCCTGTTTCAAGCATTTCATCAGCTATAAACAGATTTTTTTTTTGTCTCAATAAGACTACAGTCCAACCTGCTTAACGGAATAGCCATTTTGGAACGAAAATATATTCTAATAAGCAGGATATTCCATTAACCGGGAATAAAATAACACATTACATTGGTTTGGTAAATTAAAAAGTTATTGCATTAAGGTGATATTCTTTTAACCGATATTCTAATAAGCGGGATCAACTGTATCAACTTTTTCAGCAAGCTCTCACCCCTCAAACCAAATAAAAAACATTTCAGCTAGTAGAAACTATTTCAGTTTTGGCAGAAATTTGCTTTTTAGTATTATTTATGTCACAAAATGTGGAGTATTGATTTATATGGATAGCTACTCATAAAGATTGCTGAACTACAACAACTACTACTACAGAATTAAAAATTTTACCAAAGGAAATACTACCAACCTGTGCTTTCAAAATTGGTATCATTTCTGAATCTTCTTTCACTGTTTTCAGTTCAGAGCTTAACTGAAAAATCTTCTCTGCTTTTTCTTCCAATACTTGTTCTTTATCAACCAGCTGAGCAGTAAGCTTATCAATTTGCTCAAGATAACATTTGACTTCGTGGTTTTTATATTCATCGATGTTCTGAATCTGAAAATAAAATTGAGGTCAATTATCACAGAACCACTGACATGTAACAGATAGTGTAAATAATTCAAACTTACCCTTTCTTTCTCATCTTTTGATTGTATCTCAAGAAGCTTTTTGATTCTTTCATAATCAGCTTGAAGTTTA
The DNA here is from genome assembly GCF_026930045.1 of Uloborus diversus. Taxonomy (NCBI): domain Eukaryota; kingdom Metazoa; phylum Arthropoda; class Arachnida; order Araneae; family Uloboridae; genus Uloborus; species Uloborus diversus. Next base: position 214,641,458 of record NC_072731.1, on the reverse strand, counting down.
TCATAACTTCTTTGCAACTCATTGCATTGTAACCTGAATTTTAAAGAGATTGAAGAAACAATTTAAATGATTTACAACAAATACAAGTAAGTTGAGGAAATAAAAAAAAAAATCAAGCCTAATAAAAGAGTCAAGATTAACTTGTACATATTAGATTAACACATACACAAATATATACAGTCGAACGCATCCCTCGCGTAAGACAGGACTGTATTAACATATACATATATACACACTCATGTATGTGTGTGTTTGTATGTGCAAGTGTGTGTGTGAGAAAACAGAAATAATGTTGAATTAAAACCAGAAAATTTGAGAAACCAATGAAGTTTTAGCAATAAATTAAAATAGTTGATTGAGACTGATCTCAGCAGCAGTGGAAGTAGTCTCAAGTGCAATCAGCGTAGGCGGATTTACGGGGGTGCCAAGGGGTGCGCCGCACCCCCAAAACTTTTGGTTGGGTTTTGAAAAAAATTAGTATATTTCACTCAGAAACGCAGTTGAGGGGAAAAAATCATAGCTGCTATACTAGTAAATTTACTTGAATCCAGTGTATCACCACACGTCACTAGTGCCAGAAAAACATAACTGTGCTCAGATTAAGAATTAATTTTATCCATTTGGAAAAAAAAAACAATAAATAATTTCATGCAAATAAAGAAACTTCGCAAGCAATTTATTGTTCAGTGCTGTGTTATTGTATAGAATAATTGCATGTTCTGTAATTGGGTATTTATTCGTAAATCAATACCAATTCTTCTATTTTTAACAACAATGGCTAATAAAGTCAAAAAAAAAAAAAAAACTATTGCAAGAAACTTTATCAATAAAATCTACACGGAGATCAACCGAAAACCAACATTTTTAAAGTAAATTTTCAATAAATTTTGAAGGAGGACTCTTGGACATTTTGCTGCAGTGGTGCATCCAGGGGGGGGGGGAGCACAAAACTGGTGACCCTCCCCACAAAATGCTGAGTAGATGTTTTTTTAAATAATATTCTTTATTATTGAAGAGAAGAAAAGATCTGATTTTGGGAAAACGCAGTTATTTTACGAAAAAAAAGGAATGTTGGGAAAAAATCTTAATTTTTTTCAAAAAGAAATATTGACATTTAAATTCTTCAACAGCTTCAGATTATTAGTGGCGAATTGTGTGCCTCCTCCTCCCTCCTCGCACAATACTCTTTCTTTCATATCCCCCCTCCTTTTTTTCTTTTTTCATTTTTCTATTTCGTTTTTATTTTTTCTATTAAACCTCAAAATTTTTCTTCTCCAAAGCCCTTTCTCTAGCCAAAGTTATTACAGAGTACCTCTATGAATCTCATTCCTAACCCAAACTATAAATATGAACTATAATCACATTTATAAGACTAAAATTTCTAAAAATAGCCTTGGTGCCACACGTACCATTCTTGCCCTAAAATATCACCAAGAACTGTAAAACTACGTTTTCAAAACTACTATATTAAATTTTTTCTTAGGCGTGAATCCCATTCCAAACCAGTAGCTGGATTCACCCATTGCTTCTAATATCGACTTTCGTTTAAGACTTTTTCTGCAGTTTGAAATGTTAAGAATTGCCCATCCCCTAATCTTACTAAATATGGTTTACATCGCGTTTTTTAGACTTAAAAGTGTGTCCCGCCCTAAAATTAATTTCTGATTTCGCCACTGCCTTGCTATTCCGGGAATACCCCCCCCCCCCCTCCCCAGATCCCTGTTATTACTGCACCCCCAAATATTTCGGCCTAAATCCGCCTATGGCAATCAGCCCCCCCCCCAACGGGAGGTCACAGTGACCTCCCAAAAAAATCCTTATTTGGCAAATTTTATCTGATTGTTCGGCAACATTATCATCATGCGGCAAATTTTTGAGTTCTATTCGACAAATTGAGAATTTCCGCCCTCCCAAGAATTCGAGTTTGAGGCACCTCTGATTATAATGTACTACATCGACACAGCCACCCCTAAATGAAGTAATAAGCTTACACACTGGAAAATCCAAATACAGACAAAGAGAAGAGGCAGCCAAATTAATTTACCGAGATTAACAGTAGTACCCAAATAAAGCCACCTTGGAAATGAAGCTCTAAGCTAAATATACTGATGAAAATTTAGTCAAGTATAACTGCAAAAATTGAGACTACTTTTTAAAATGCTGACCGCTCAGTGAGCATAGCAACAGTGAATAATACTGCTTGTAATTTTCTTACTTCCGAAGCTTTTTCTCAACTCCCATCAGGACTCCAAAACATGTTCATGAAACATCAACTGTTTACAGGATTAGTGCCGAAGTGACAGACTACAAAAAATTAAAAAGTGTGCTGCCCACATTTAATATGGAATGTGTTTTGAAAGGTGGTGAATTTTAGAAGAAAAAAAAATTTTTGAATACACTAGATTTAACAGCATATTTTACAACATAACTGAAATCTCAACAATAGCTGGTAATGTAGTAATGTGAAACAAAATTTAAAAAATTAAAAAACAATTCTTAAAAGCCCAAAATAATAATTTTGTTGAGAAATTATACTTTAAAACTGAATAAAATGTCCAGAATAGAGTCTTGAACACGTTACAAATCTCTTTACCTCTCTGTCTTGCACTCTTCCTGGTACAGTTTTACTGTTTCTTGAAGACTATCAACTTCCTTTTGTAGCTTTTGAATGATAATATGATCACTTTCCTTAAGGTTCTCTATGTCTTTCTGATAACGTTCAATTTCCTTCTCCAATTTTTGGCACCTACATGGCAAAAATGTGTATTAATTACAAAGACAAAGTAATTTACAATAAAATCAAGACAATAAAATTTCTCAATTTAATTATCAATTAATTATTATTAATTACATTTTTCATATGACAAAAAAAAGTAAGTTCTTTGTCCAAAAATGCAATGGGGAAATGGATCTCTCTAACTTTTAGCATTACATAGTGGTGTGCTTCATTCTCCAACTCATACTTACAATTCTTTCAAAAAACCACTTATAAAAGATCAATAATTACATTTTCACAACTTCTGACTAAATTCTGGTGTGTTACTATGATTGTTGGGCTCATCACATTTTATAATACAGACTTAAGACCTGTCTTGACAATGACTTACGACTGTTAAGAAAATGGCCCACAAATAAATGTTCTTTTTTTGGCTTGCATTTTTCTGACTACAGGTATTGGTAAAAAGTGTGGACAGTGTTGCCAGATTGGGGGAAATTTCCCCATTTTGGGGAAATCATGTGCTATCTGGGGAAATTTTGGGGAAACAGGTTTTGAGGGGAATTTTTTTTTTCTCGGGGAAAACCCGGGGAAAAAAGTATCAGGAAAAAAAGATTTTTTTTCTTATTTGAATTCAAGTATCTGGTAGTAACATCGTTTGTATTAAACAGCGTTGGTTTAGCTTTTCTTAACTTTATGGAATTCGCATTTCACATTATGTGGAATATTATGTTACGGAATTCACATTAATATTCTGCGCAAGTAACTACATAATTGATAAGTGAAACGGGCAAAAATAAGTGAGTATGATAAAGAATGTTCTTTGATAAATGCATAAAGTTTATAGTTTAAATGTACAGAAGCAATGTAGTAAATGCAAGCAGAAAAAAAAAATCGGCTATGGCCATACAGTCAAATTTAATACGAGTAAAAGTTTTTTCTTGATGCAGGCGCTTGTATATGAGGACAAAAAAAAAAGTGAAAATGGGGGGGGGGGATGTTGGGGAATTTTGAAGAAAATTTGGTAATTTGGGGGGGGGGAGGAATTTTCAAGAGAAAAAATTATCATGGGAAGTCTATTAATTTTATTTTAAAAAAATGTGGAAAAATAATTTTTGAATTTGGGGAATTTCGATAGAAAATATCGCTTCTTGGGGAAAAGTTGGAAGGAAAGTGGGGAAATCTGGCTTTGACCATCTGGCAACACTGAGTGTGGATAGCATACACCACACAAAACATTAGCCCTCATTTCACATCACACAAAATTAATACTGTTGCAAACAATAGATTTTTCCCCCCTAAAATAATAAAATGCTTTAAACTGATGTAATGTCTTATTTTATACGCAATGATTCCATAATTAATAATTTAATGACTGAATATTAGGCAAAACTTTCTTGCTAGGACGGCTTGAAGTAGTAGGGGCTGAGATTTTTCAATCCTTCTATTACAGTCCAGATGCCTTTCACAGCAACAATGCTTTTTCGTTCTGTTTGTACAAGTGTTTGAACTATTTTACAAATTACTTGTACAATGTCAGAAGAATCTATTGAGTATGATGCAAAGAAACTTTCAGTCTAGTATTGTTTTTCCAACTCATTCATTCAAGATCAGCTATTTTTGCCTGAAGTTATAACATCAGAGGGTTCTTTCAGTATCTAATAATCGAAATATTCTCGTGTCATCTTGAAAGTGTTGTTTCAAAACAGCCTGAAAGTTTGAAATAAACATTTTCAAAAGAATGAAAACTGATCTAAATAATTAAGAATTGGATATGAATAATTTTAATACGTGTTCATTAGAATGGTCTTTTTTTTTTTTTTTTTTTTTTTTTGCAATTTCAATTTTGTTGAAATTGCTTCTCTTCTGGAACAGTAGTAGCAAATTTTTATTTTTTAAATTTTTTGAATTAGTATTTTTCATTTCATTCACTCAAATGAGAATTGTAATTTTTCACATTTTCCAAATAGTTGGACCCCTGTACTATATCACTACAAAAGATAATATTTCAAGATTTAAAAGATCAGATTTTTAAATTAGCTAAGCACATAATGCTTAAACTCTTTAATTCAAAACTGACAGCTACAACTATTATAATTCTGAATTAACAAAGCAACAACAATGAAGACAGTGTAAAAGTATAAAAACCTTACAACTTTTAGATGTCATTCAAAGTTATCAATATGTATTTTAATTATAGATCTTATGAAAAAAAAAAGTTAGGAATCCATTTAAAAATCCCTTTATTAAATTTTCACTTCCATTCAAAGATTATAAAACAGGAAATTTTTTAAGTTTTACAAATATTTAAACTTTGTATGAGGACTGAATGTGATAAAATCAATTTTCAATACCAAAAATGGTAAAATAAATTGTGTGTGATTTGCATATCTACCACAGATAACAAGCTTTTTAACTAACAAATTGATTTCTTTTTAGGCCAAAACATGCGTATGCAATTTATTTACCAATTTCTGTACATTATTAAGTTCTTCTGTCACATTCAAAAAGCACTTAATTGAAAATTTTTAAACAGATGTTAAGAAGTAAAAGAAGTAGAAGAGTTTTAAAACCTTGCATCATTTCCATGAGCTTTTGGTTCACTCTCAAGTAACTCTGAAGAAGTTTTTACACTTGTTGCTGTAGGTACATCCAGCTGTGTAGACAGTGAGTCTATATGCCTTTTTAATGACTCAATCTAAAAAATAAGTTGAAAAGAACTGTTACATCAAGTCATAATTGAAGTCATTAAATTCATCAACATTAAATACATATTTAAAAAACAGATTATTCTTTGTAGTGATTCATTCTTCATGAAACATTAGAATCTTAATAAACACTTGCAATCTTGAAAACTTGCTAACGATGACCTTATTCAATTATATTGTGATTATTGATAATCAATCTTCATAAGAAGGGGTTTATTTATATCAACTGAACAGGGTCGTCATTAAAATCTATAGACCTCAAGGCAAATATGCCCCTGTCACAGGCTCTACCACAGTATGTCACCGATTCTCATGCTTTTTACTGCAATACACTTCAAATAAGTTGAAATTTTGGAGCGCAGAATGCTACAAGTTCTAACACAAAACTAGACCTCATAGTCTCACTAGCACAAAAAGTGTATAAAAAATGGGAAGACTGATCGGAGTTCTGTAGTAGATAAAGCATTGAGAATAAATCAAAAAGTGATTCAAGTATTACATCAACCATCATCTAAAAACTTTAGGAAATGGGAACACTTGAAAAAATTACAACCAGCAAATTTTTCATTAAACTTAAAACTTCTGTGGCTGTTGAACACTCTCATTGACCAGAAGCTAATGAATCTCACTTTAAATATTATCATTACTTTTGCAGGTTGCAGTGATTGTTAAAGAAGTCTAGAGCTCTTTTAACTTGCATTAAAGAATTGAAAGAGCTTTCTGTATTCCACACTGAGGGAAGGAAGACTTATCTTCAAGTTTCAGCTTTAAAAAAAACGTTAATTTCAATACATATAAAAACATGATTTGATGCATTAAGGTTTTTAATTCAGTAATAGGGACAACGGGCAGGGAAGGGTTTTTAAGGTTGAAAACCCTTGATTTTGAGTATTTTGACAAACCTAGTGTGTTAAAATACACTCTATAACAAAAAAATTGACACACCAAGAAGAAGTTGTCTAACTAAAACAAAACTTTACACAAGTAAGAACACTGACATGAGAAGCTGAAGGTAGCTAATCTAATCATCCTGACGGATAGTGTGGTACTAACCTGTCTTATTTTTTTATATATAAAGTGTATACGCAAGCTTTCACCACAACTCCTCCCATGAAAAAACAACTAGTTGTACCATAAAATTAAGTATTTCATTATTAAAAATGTCAATAACAACAAAACTTCATTTATTACTTTTGACTGTAGTAGCCTTTAAAAATGAGCTAATAATTTTTTGAACATGCAGAGTTTTATCAAATTTCATGTACAGAATAGGAGATGGTCTGGCTAAATAACTCCAGCTATGATGTAGGACAGGGACTGCTACACTTATAGACATTAATAGCAATATTGTATGGGTTTGCACTACTTATGCCCGTAATCTGGATGATACATTACTTACTCCCAAATATGACAAAACTTTTAAGCTCTTTTCAAGACATAACTAACATCACACTGAATTAAATAAAAGAATTTGAACAGTGAAACCAACATTTTCTTACTTCCCTCTACTTATTCTAGTCGTTTATTAAAAAGTTGAATGTCATATAACTTAAATGCATGGATTCCAATAGTATAGTTATTAGCAAGACTACATACCTCATTGTCTTTAAGCTTCAATTCTTTCATAAGCTTAAAAATTTCATCTTGAGCTTCAGTTAGGTGCAGTAAAGATTCTTTCATGGCATTTTCCTAGTTATGAGATTAAAAAAAATCAATTTATAAAACAAAATCGATAAGTATTCAATTATTTGAACAGAAATTACTAAAAAGTGGGGCAACTGACTCCCATCTACCTGAATCACCGCTGTCTGATCTAATACAAGATAAGAAATGTTAGAATCAACCATTTCTAAAAGCTGTTGTAAAAGGTGGAACAGAGAAATTTTCCATGCAAACTGTCTAACAAAAAAAAAAAAAAAAGTAAAAACAGAGGAAAGAACATGTCAAAAGGCTAAAAGACAAAAGTAGGACTTTGTCTCAAAGTAAAAACCGTATTTAATTCTTTTTAGTCATAAAACGGTCGGCATTTGTATAGTTCATTAAGAAACAGAAAGAATTTTTGCATTAAGAATTTTCTTGCACCTTAAAATCTGTTTTTAATCTGGGAGAGGGGGTAGTCCGGCTTTTTTGTCATCATGCCTGCACTTCCACCATATTATGCCTGATATTAGAGTCTACAGTACATATTTTGGGATTGTATCAAGAGTGTTGCTAAACATGTAATACATCAGGTTGTTGCGCCGTCTGCCTTGTCTAGAGGTCAGAGGAGTCTGACTGCGATGAGGAGGTCCCAGGTTCAAATCCTGACTCGGGTATAGATGTTCTCTCTTCTTTTGTCCTTCCTTTGTGTGAATGTGTGTGTGCTGTGAATGGTTGTCTACCCTATAAACGGGTATTTATGGCATGTGTGAACTGCGGAAGTCGGGACTTCACACCAAATTACAGTACAGTTGGAAAAGTGAAGCAGAACACCCCAAATTGCCAGCCTAGCTGTCACACGATAACAACAACATCAGGTTAAAGCAGAAGCAGCATTGTATTTTAGAAAGAAAGTTATTTACCATTTATATGCAACATTCATGAAAACAAGGAACCATTAAACTGGCTCTCTTTGGAGGGTGTACTCCATAACATCTGAGGGGTATGCCGTCCCCCTTGAGGTAGATGGGTACCATTGGCTTAATAAGAACAGTAATATTTCATCTTAATATAACCCAGAAACCAAATTGCAAGGGTGCAGACATCAATTATTGACAAACGACAAAGTCACTAAAATAGAAAAGCAGCTAAATGCTTGAATAGGTTTTGGACAATTATTACTTCATCAGAAAATCAAGAAAATAAAGTGCAAATATGCAAACATTTTAATTAAATGTAAGTTCTCATATTTTGTTTTTCCAACTAAAATATTTTTTGTTAGCAGAAATATGAGGCATGAATTCCATGCCAGAATATCAGATCAAGTGATATTTTATGTATCAGCCTACACTCTAAAATATTTGTACTAAGAAACATTATTTGTAAAAATTATTAATGAAACTGATGCACTTTGTCCCGATTTGAACAGATGTTTCATATGCACTTCCCCTTTTCCCATACTTCAGAATGAATTTTTGTAGTTAAAATTTTTGTAGAAAAAAATGCAGCAAGACAGTGTTACAGAAATTGCAACTTGAATAGATGCTGTATAATTCAGAAATTTAATTCTTAAGTCATAAAGTTTGTATGATAAAACACACTCACATAAAGTCGATCAGTAATTAACCTGGACTCAATCAAGAAAATTTCACTGAAACATGCACAAATGCAAAATGAAATAAATATTTTCAGTTAAAAAATCTCTATTTAAATCAATCCTAAAAATTAACTACAGTTGCTTCAAAAAAGGTGTCTGCAAAAGAAAAGTTTTGAGCATAAATACCACCAAGACTAGCTTACTTTTTACTTGATTTTCCTTGAAATAGTTGAAGTCTTTATTAACAAAATTAAAGATTTTATCAGCAACATCCTAATATTTTCACACAAAAACATACACATTGCACAATATTATCAAAAAAAAATTTATTTCATAACAAATACCTTAATTTTTCTTTGCTGCACAATTTCATAGCCTGTCTCTTCATCTGTTTGAATAATGGTGTCAAACTAATAACAACAACAAAAATTTTACACAAATGCAAACTATGCATCTTAATTAATGCAACTCGCATTAAATGACGAGTTATTAACATTGAAATGCAAGTAATTTGTACAGTGAAACCCAAACGAGCATGATATTTACTTTCATGACTTCATAAAATATTTTGAAAAGCTATTGGGTATGACAAGTAATCTTTTTATTCATATAAAATCATAAAATTTTAAACAGTTTTACTGAGAAATCAAAAAAGTTTTTATGAGCTGCTACATATATTTAACAATTGATTGAAAAACAGTAAATTATTCAAAATTCCTTAGCTCTTACTAAATTTGTTTCTGACAAATTAAAGTTTTTGAAATCAGGGTTTGCAGCTCAGTTTTGAAAGTCTTTTATTTCCTTTAAACATTTTTGTAAACATCCCCTTGCACTTCTATGCTCACTAGTCAATAACTCACTGTTTCTAAAAGTTACAGTTTTGCATAAATTTCAGTTGATCTTTTTCGATTTTTCATTCATATTAAATATTAGTAAAATATCACTAATGATTTGTAAGGTTTTAAGTTACATCATAATGCACGAAAAAAAATATCTATGAATTAAGAAATGAGTAAATTTGAAGTTTGAAAAAAGGCACTGTTGAAAATATTATAATTATAATATTAAAATTTTAAAACTAAATTGGTTTTGATGTACATAAGATGAAAATGAAAAACAATCTAAATGAATTCATTTAAATATATTTGGTACAAAAGATTTATTAGGTTATATATAATTTAAAGAATAAATACATGATAGAATAGATAAAAAAAAATTTGATAGATCGTATGGGTAGACAGTCGCCGAAGGCGGCAATCTCGGGGTAAAAAGGTACATGGCAAGAAAAAGGTAGCTGGAGATAGAAAAAGACAATATTTTATTTAAATTCCTATTGAAAATGATAGAAATGGATTGATTAATACCGCTGCCAAATTGCAGCATTTCCGAGAAACGTAACCTCCACGTAAAACAAGGGTCTACTATATTGTTTTTAAAGAAATATATGAGGCGTCAAGTGTGGGACAAAGTGATCATTTTCCGTGGAATGGCCCAGCTGAGTTCTGAGCCAATTATCATTCATCAGTTTAGTAATTGCACTTATATTAAACTTCATAAAAATAAAATTACTCCTATATTTTCTGGAGATTTTTAAAAAAAATATATGTATGATGGATTAAATTATTTAAACAAAATAGAAACTTACATCGGAATCTAAAGTTGATAATTTCAACTGCAATGTATTGTTTAAAGCAGTCAACTCTCTCTTCTCAGCTTCCAATAATTTGCTGTTTGACTGCAAATTTTCCAAGTAATTAGACACTTCCAAAACGTTTTGTTCCAGTTGTCTATGAAGTTGTTTTTCCGACTTCAGTTCCTGACATAATTCTTTTTTCTCGACCATTAGTTTATCAATATTCTCTTCTAATTTATGTGAAAGAGCTTGCAAGTCTGTACACTGCAAATTGAAGAAACGCATCAACATAAAAACTAACAAAGTAAAGTAAAATAACAGAGATGACAAACATGTGATTTCAAATAAAAAGGAGATGACAAATCATAAAATTCCTAACCATAACTGCTATTTTTCATATGCTAAAAACTTTCCGAATTCAATTTTTACTTATACCAAGGATTTAGCTTTATAATTTGCCATGCAATTTGCACAAACGGATGAACTAGACACTAGGCAAACTTCATTATTACGACATAACTTCGGACTCTCTATAAAATGTCGTCGTAAACGGAGCAACGTCAACCAAAACAGCTAGAAAATATGTAATTAAACAATGACTTTTAGTACAATTATGGTTTCAATAACTTAATAATAGTTTAACAGTCTTAATGAGTTTTAATTTAACTTAATTTGATTTTTTTATTTCACAAGAGTCAAGTGAACTCATAAGAGAAACAGACTTTCTTTCTTCACCCTAAAATACTTTTCAATAAGCGTTCATTTACTTCTTGAATAACAAATGAAACAATTCTACTTTTATGAAGATGATTTTCAATTAAGAACTCCACACTTTTGAACACAATTTGACTTGATCCTGATAGACATAAAAATAATTACCTTTGAACATGTTTCTCTTTCTGCAGTTTCATTACTCTTTTCCTCAAGATTATGAATCTTTTCCAATAACTCAGAGTTTTCCTTTTTAAGCACGCAATTAGATTCTACAGCCTTCTTTAAAGCTTCTTGCTGCTGAGACTTTGACAGAGTCATCTGCTCATGCCATGCAGATATAGTACTTAACTGTTCTTCCATCATTATATTATTTCGTTTTAAAGCTTCTGTAAGAGAAAAATAAACAAACTTTCTTATAAATAATACAAAGTATGCAATACTAATGTTAAATATTTTCAGTTCATATTACAGTTTAATACCTGAACATAACTTTATTTGAAACCTGTAACACAAAGAGAGTTGTTATATTATTCCTTACATTTGCCTTTCTTTTTTTTTTCATTTGATACTTTTTTGCAATGCGAAATTTACTGCTAGTTTGTTGCATAATATTATTTTCATTTTATTACATAATATTTTCTTCCTTGGGTTCTTAATGATTTTTTTTTTTCTTTTAAAATATCTTTTGAGAATTTTACATAACTTTAGTATACAAAACAATTATCTGTCAGATGAAATATTTATGAGCTTTTTTTTTTTTTTTTTTTTTTTGAGACTTAAAAAAAAACAGGGCTTTGTAAAGAAATAGTTGTACATCTGGATGAACTATGGTAATTATTGAAACTTCTTTTATGGGAAGTACGTTTTACAAGGAAGACGATATTCTTTTGTTGAATTCAGTTTACATAATGAGTGTTCTGGAACTATGAAGAATATAATTGATCATAACATTGATTTGAATTAAAAATAGTCTGGTTCTTTAAAATGTTAAGTGGTTCAAGAACCCAGTCTGTGCATTACCGAATATAATCTACATCTCTGTGATCCATCAAGAAATAGTTTTGTATCATTAATGGACTACACTGTCAAGTAAATCCCTTACTTTGTTGAAATAATTAAAGCTAAGTTTCATAATTTAAATGACCGAAAATATGTAATATTTTAAAAGTAAGATGGTAAGCAAAATTCCAATATTTTGTATGGTCATGGTTGGTAAAAATTACTTAAAAATTTTCTGGAACTAAGAAGAATATAATTGATCATAACATTGCTTTGAATTAAAAATAGTCTGGCATGCATCTTAGGTTTGCTATAAAATACAACGCGAAAATTGCATAAAAAGGATTATTTCAATCTCTGTTTAGGGGTTTTCTACTCTTATAAGTGATGGGAGGATTTGAAAAATTAAATTGATTAATTAATAAATAAAAACGTCGGAGTCGGACGTTTCAAAATCCAGGAGTCGGAGTCTGCCATTTTTCTTCCGACTCCGCAGCCTTGGGTGCACCATCGTCCTATTGGGAGGGGGTGGGTACCCTTGCTAATTCTACAGTTAAGCAAGTTCTAGTGATATTGTCTGTGAGCTATGCTTTTCAAATTAATATGCTTAACCTATTTTTTATCATAATAAGTACGATTCACTATTCCGTTCAAATTATCAAATAATTTTATCGATTATTTTTATTTGGATACCCATTACAGTAATTTTACGACAAAAACCTATAAAACATTATCTTGACAGAATATACAGACTCTTCAGTGAAAAGTAGAGCAAGTTTTTCTATTAAAAGTCAAATGAAATCACTCCCACATTTTTGTACATTTCACCAGGCTTTCCTAAGTTTAAGGAACACTTTGATGGCCAATGTTTCCGGAGCAACGACGAAGCCAAAAAATGCTGAAACACTTTCTCAACGGGTTGGCGGTGGACTTCTGTCACACTCAATACAGAAGTTAGGGCACCGTCGACAATAATGCACAGAAAAAGATGGCTGTTATGTATAAAAATAGAGAAATGTTTTTCCTTTTTTAACAATGTAAATTTCAATGAGAATAGACAGTAGAAGTTCTTCTGCCCTTATATAGAAGTTTGGTAAGACCCCATTTGGAGTATGCTGTTCAGTTTTGGTCTCCTTAAGAAAGACAATGTATTGGAAAGGGTTCAAAGGTGGGCTACAAGGCTAATAAATGGACTTTCCCACTTAGATTATGATTCCAGGCTTAGAAGGCTAAAAATGTACAGTCTTGAGCAAAGAAGAGACCGAGGGGACATGATTCAGCTGTTTAAATTTATTAAAACGAAAGATGTTACGGGGCTAAAGTTTAGCACTGAAAACAGGACAAGGGGTCATTGTTTTAAGCTATTTAAATCTCAGGCTAACATGGATATTAGGAAAAATTATTATTTTAGCAGGGTAGTGGAACCTTGGAACAGCTTACCGGAAGAGGTGGTAATGAGCAAAGGAGTAGACAGTTTTAAGAGGGCCATTGATCTTCACTGGGGATTGTAAATTGACTAGGACCAGTCTAGCTGGGCCCAGAGCCTGTTGCTGGTCGTCACTTTTGTATTTGTATATTTGTAAAATTCATGAGAACCATACTTTTAGATCGACCCTTGTATACCCCCCTAAAAAAATTTGTAATGATGGGCATTGTATACAACCAGAAGCAAATTGAGTATCTGCATACATTGTCTTAGCAAGGTTTTACAGATATTTAAACAGGCATAAGATCTATTAGTAATAGTCACACAGCACAAATTTTTATGACTTACTAATAAGCAAAAAGATTACATGTTAAAACTAATATTCAATTAAAAAGAGTAATTTTTTATAGCACAATTTAAAATAATTTTTGGGTACAATTCTATGGCAAAAGCTTTCAAATCTGTTGGTTGTATTGAACCGTTTCAGGCATTTCTAAAAAATTAACAACTCCACAAATATTTAAAAAAAAAAAATCTAAAAAGGAAACAAAAAGAAGGAAAAACGAATACTTGCCTTTCATTGATGCATTTTCTTCCAGTAACTCAAGTATTCGTTTCTGAATCTCCTCGATACTCAAATCAGGTGTGGCTGCTGACAAAATTGTAGATATGTCTGACACACCAGATTGTCCTTGCTTGAAATTAGAACCAACGCATTCACCAGAAACAAAAGAATGGTCTGGCATGAAACTATACTCGTTTTCATCCAAAGAACCATTTTCTGTATGGAGTACTTCAAAAGATGCCATCTCTTCTGGAGAATTTCTGCAAAATGTGAAAAGAATAGAAATCAATACAGTGTGTTTCAAAAACATACATTTAAGGAAGGAAATGAATAGGTACATGCATAGAACAAGGAAAATATACATATAGCAATTTCCTTAAGTTCAATTTGTCAACTCTGCAAATCAAAGCACAAAGACCAACATTTTGCCACTGGAATTGGAACCAATCCTTTAGTTAATCCAGTGCTTCTCAACCTTTTTTACTTTATGGCACACTTGATAGATAGATTCTTGCGGCACACTGAACCGAATTTTATGTGTCAATATGGACAATGTTTTCATATTTCGCTAATCAAAGCATGGAAGGGAAAAAAAACAGAATTTCCATATGGATTTAAAATTGATTTCAAGTTCATCAGGAATTTTAGTGATTATTATGACCAGCAAGTCCCAAACTTTCACTTGACACGACTGAGAAAGTTATGCCTGTCTTGAGGGAAAGTGGCGCTTTTTATTCAGCTCTATGATGAGAAGAGATACAGGAAGTTTCTAAATCGAGGATCTAGCCACAATATTTTGTTGTTCTTGAAAAGTGTCAATGCTAAGAAAATGGTAACAGTAACAGCTCATGAATAACATGATCAGAAATTTTTAGGAATGCTCTTTTTAATAACAGCCAATATATGTCCAAAGGCGCTTAATCCCAGGTTTAAGGAGCGGTCGCTCCTGAGATCAATAACATTTTCTTACGAAGAAAGCTCCTTGCTGATGCGTGAACAGATCACGAATCCAGTCATATTGTTCCTTGTCAGCCAACTTGAAGTAGTGTTTATACTTTGCTGTGAATCATGGCCAAATGCTCTACCCCCATTTTAAGCTTTTCTTTCAATGTGTATAGTTAGTTGGGACAAACCCAACCTGGCAGCATCGTAATGCTGTAATTTGAATCTGCGTTGCCTACATAATGCTGCCAGACTAGGTCTGCCCCTACTATAGTTGGTTTAAACATATCCAGTGGACAACGATCAAATTCCTCTCTGCACTGCTGAATTTTTGGTTTGAATCTGTTTATTTGTGCATGCACTTAAATAAAATACTCACAATGTCCATGAGTTCTTCAACTCAGCTCGTTAAGATTAAAAAATATCCGCCGCGTACACTTGTTTTCTCAGAAAATGTTTGTCTTGTAACAAACTGGTATGTTTCATTTCATCGTGAAACATCAGAAATTTGTATCTCGTCCCTGAACTCAAAAATTCTTGGCTGGACCTTGCTTTCCAAAAACCAGGGAACCACCGAATGAAGAAGCAGGGAGTGATGTGATCTGCCCTCACATCTTCCAAAATTACAATGAAAATATGAGAATTAAGTGGTTTTAATTGCATGAAGTTGGCGGTTCTTACTGCCTCAACCATGGCTAACTTCAGCTCATATGTCATATTGTTTGCCAGGAGAGTTTAACAATGGAGGAAACCGATTTGAATACCTGGATTTTGAATTTTCGCATTCAACATGAACATTTCGATATTTCCCATCTTTGCAACTGATCCATCACTGTATGCGCGTGTGCAGTTGTAACACTGAATCCCATAGCTTTTTATATATTCAGCTGTAGCACAGAATATTTCATTCTCCATTGCATGACGGGAAATGAGTTCTTTGCAGAAAATGAAATGCTTTTGAATGCCGTCCTCATCAGCAAGCATAGTGTACCATTTATATCAGTTGATTCATCAACTTGAAAATAAATTTAAAAAAAAACAGCTATGAGAAGTTTATCAACCATTGTTTTTAATATCCCCTGTCCTGTCATTAATTAGTCGCTTGATAACATTGTCTGAAATTAGCAATTTCATTCATTGCATCGGAACCTATGGTTCCCCTACGATTTCTTTACATGTTGGTAAATTAATGTTCACACTGTTGATATTAATTTAATAAAACTAGCAACAATGACGTCGTTTCCGAAATTTTAAAAGAGTTTTTTTTCTGTAAAAGCATGCTTAAAAACATAGGATTTGACCATTTTTTAAATAATTTGACAAAGATTAATATTTTTAAAAAATTATTTTAATCAGTGCGCAGATTCAATTTCATTTTTTATGCTTCTGCGCACAACATCACAAGTGATGAAATGCTATTCACTGATGCCATTAGCGCAATATTTAATTTGCTTCTTAATTATCATATTGTGGAAACGCGGTAGACAACAAGCGTAAGCATTCAGCGTGCCGGTGGAGTAGGGGGCTAAAGTTCATCATTTGTAACGTCATATGAAAAATCGGACAATTAAAAAAATTAATAAAAAACTAACCATTCTGAAAATAAGATTTTACTCGCTCCATGTATTTTTTTTTCCTATTGTATAAACTTCAGTGACTAAAAGTAGTACTTCTGACTAATGGAAACAACCCCATTGACGAAATTAGAAATATTATATGTGATTTCCTGCACAGGTAAAATAGGTATTCTTCCTTATTTTACAACTCCAAAAATACCACGGCACACCAGTGTGCCAAGGCCTACCGGTTGAGAAGCACTGAATTAATCCACTGTGATACAGCCGACTGCTTCCATAATCCGTGCTGATGCCCATTTGCAACTTTAACCCTGTACAGATGGGATCTGATCACCAAGCAAAGAAGTCAAGGAGTGTTAGAAGGTGTGGATTTGTTACATCAGTTGCTGTTTTCCATATTTTCACTGGTTCAACTGACGTACCTTTTCATATGTTTTACCACCCAGTTTTCTGAAAACGTTGACTATTCTTTTTTCTAAGAAGAGCACTTCTTCAAACATTTGTGAAAGAAAGAAATACATTAGGGTTTTAAGGAAATTGATTGTTATCTTTGGAGCATCCTATACACAATTTTTTCTTGAAAAATAGTATTTGTTAAGTAGTTTGAAGTTTAGAATAGTTTGCATGATGGCTAAAAGCTTCTAATACTTTCAAGCATTGAACATTTCAAACACTCAACATGGTAGGAGAAAAAGCTCTATAGAAATGTGGAATTTTTTTTAAATATTTTTCTTTGAAACAGATGAAAATACTTGTTGCTTACAAATTTTTTTTAAAAGTTTTTTTTTTTCAATTTTAAAATGTTCAAAATCATTCTAGTTTATTTTTATTTTTCTTTGACGTAACCTTTAAAATGTTTTGGCATCTGCTTTTGGTTTATGATTTTTTTATTATAGTTTAACTTTTATTTATAGTGCAGAATACAGAGCAAAATGAGTAATAATACAGATATAATTTGCACAGTAGAAGACAGTTATAATGCACACCTTGGGAGGAGAGTTTTGGCATTAGACAGCTTTAGGCGTCATATCGATAATTTCACTAATTTTGAAACTAATATTCAAAATATATCTATGTATTTGCACTTCAGAATAAGCTTCACTAGCGATGAGTATTCAAGGATTAATTATACAATGTAATATATGTATGTACTGTCATTCACAAGCAAAGGAAAGTGAATTATCCTACACTTTTGCTAGCTTTATGGTTAGAACAAAAACTGCATTTTCAAGAGCAATCTGGCACTTTTTCTTTTTCTATGAATACTAATTTTCAATTAAAAAGCTTTGAATTAAGACAGAAAGATGAAAAACTGATTCAAAATTTTCTACAAGCATATTCATGTTGATTAAAAAAGGCAAAACACAGTGCTTTTATAAACTGAAAAATTTATTGTTTACATCTGAAAGTGGTGCAGTTTATAGAGAAGGGGTCACTATACAGGCCAGCGTTATAAAGGCATTCGAATGTAATATAAATGTTATGTCATGTTGATATAAATGTTAAAAACACATTAATTCCTCTAATTGTCAAGTTGTAAAATGCATAATAATAAAAGGCAATCTGATACGTCTTGATAAAATGTTGACGCCACATTCAGGAATGGGTTTATAAATTTTGCCCCCCACCCCCCAATGCAAAAAATCAGCAACGGCCCCTAACTGCCAACCAGATTTCTATGCCACTAAAGGCCGCAGGCCTTTCAGTGATGCATAGGTGATGTCTCATATATTTATATGAATGTATTTTATTAGGTTTTTAGTGATTTACTTTGTATTAATCCCGGTAGAGTTTCCGGGGGGTAGAGTCTCCCCCCTCCCAATTCCGTTTTTCTTTTTGTAAATTCTGTATTGAATTACTATTCGCGACAAACAGTATAGTCAATTCAAAACATCACAAATGGGGTCCAATTTTTAATTACCTTACATGACAAATGCATTTATTTCATTATAGTAGCGTCAGTATTTCAAATAGTAAACAAATTCCAACTTAAATGTTTTGAAACATAGAAGTATAAAAATGTAATTTAAATTATGCCAGGTGAAAAGGGAAGGAGGAAACTAGTCTCAAAAATACATTTTTGGCAATAAGAGGAAACACTTCATCTTTTTATTGATAGAAATTACTCACTTGTCACTCATGAAAAAAAAAATGTGATTCACAGGACAGATATAACGTTGAATTGCAGAGTTTTACAACTATTTTTCAGAGCTCGCTTCATTTATTGTGGAAACTGAAACTGAACAAGACGATTGCACTTGTTTATGAAATTATTAACGCAGTTACAGTTTATACCCAGGGAAATGGATGAGCTGAGGAAACAGGAAACGGAACCACTAGAGATCGCAAGCGTTTCTAACCAGTAGAGTCTTTATATGGGACTAAACGTGTAGGGACATATAGTCCCTTATAGGATCGTAATGATGGGGGTCTACACATTCCCTACACGTTTTCATATAGGGACTCTAACGTTTCCGAACGCTTGCGGTAGCATCGGTGCACCGATCCCTGTTTCCGAACGGGCCCAAACAAAACTGTTAAGCGCTGATATGTTTGTTTGTATGTATATATCAATTCGCAACTCCAACGAACTATAGGGGGCACTGCAGTCACTGTCTAATGGCGGAATTAAAAACTAAAACAAACGCATGTGGTAACAAAGAAAATGCTAAAAGTGTTGTGATTTTTGTTGTTATGTATGATTTTTTCGCTTTATTCATTTGAAAAGATTTTTCAAAGTCTTTTGGTTATTCTGACCCATATAGAAAGAGATTAGAAACCAAAAAGTATTACGAAAGTAAACAATTAATGCAGAACACACAGTAAGTTGTTCTGAAGCAGCCATTTTCACGATGTTGAATTCGGAATTCATAAATTTTTGGTTCGCTTCGAACGGCATTTTCATTTTGTACCGTTTTTTTCTATACATTAGTACATATTAAGTTCAGTTTCGTGACATTTCCGGCATTTGTTGACATTTTTGCCACATAGTGCACATACGTGGCAGACTGTCAAGAGTAACGTTTAACACTAGATAATTTATTTCTATGACTATATGATTGGATATCTAAAGAAATCATGCATTTAATTCATTCGTCATGGAAATGATTTACCTGATATGCGAAATCTTGTCAAGATACATTATTCTTTCACACAATTTTAAAACCATAACCCTATAAACAGATTTTTGGCGAACTTTTATTTTTTATTGTTCAAATTCTTAACGTTCTTTCTGGATTTTTCAATCTGTTCTGTGATAAATATTTTCAAGAAAATTTATTTGCATACTGTCTATTTCAGTAGGATACTGTAGTAACAAAGGTTATTTAAATCATTTATGTGGAATTAGGTTAAGGAAAAGTGTCCAGTCAATGTTGTTAAGTTCGTTTTTTTTTTCATCGAATTGAAAAACTGATATCTATTCAAATTCACTCAGAACGGAATAAATAAAATGTGTACTCACAGTTTATATATGGTGATAGTTTTCTTTTCAGTTGATTGACCATTACTTCTTTTTACTTATCGAATTCTGTAATCTTACTATCATTTTATTCCACTCATGATAAAAATTAAAAATGGTTTAACTAAAAACGCGAAATTTCGCCAAGGCTACTTTGCTCGCACAATTCCAAAACTATAACCCTAAACAAATTTTGCGAAACCTTTCAGCTGAGAATAAAAGGAATAAAGTAAATTCTTTCTCGGTTAAACATTTTTCATTTTGTTCTACGATAATAAATTCAAGAAAATATTTTGCATACTGTCCATTCCAACTAAATGCTGCTGTAAAATATGATTAGTTAAATTAATTTAAGATTAAAAAAAACTCATATTCTTACAAATTCATACAAAACAATAAAAAATTTTACCTGGTATAACGTGTTATCCAATTTTGTTAATCCAGAGTTTTCTTGTTTACGCTTCCACCATTTAATACTTTTTTGAAAGAAATAAGGAAAACTAACATTATTTTGAGAAGCTCGAGAATACTACTAAGGGACGAATTAATTTCTGTTGTTGAAGGCGTTCTTAGACATGTTGAATGCGTTACTCAGAACAAACTGACCGCGTTTACGTTAACAGATACACGTGGAGCGCAACGTGGCAATGTTTTAGCTGCATTCGCAGTTTTATAAATCACCGCAAGGTAGAGTATTCGAACGCTGGAGTTCCGAATGTCATCGCTACTCCGGTGAACGACAGAAAACTGATCATTGAACCAAGTATCGATAGATTTTTAATTATAATGACTACATGTTTAGCTATGTGGCAAGCTGTGCGACTTTAATGAGCGGAGGTATTAATTAAACACGGTTAAAACCTAACTTTTTCTCCTAAGATTCTTTTTTCGGAATAATTTTTCTTCGTAATTTTCCCCATCATTCTGGCAAGTGTCCTGGGTTCGAACCTCGATGGTCGAAGACCCACCGTCGTCATTAAAGGGGACTGGGCCACTGGGCGACGTTAAATATGCTCGTGGTCTCAATGTCCTACAAGTGAAACGATACCTCTGGGAGTGCTAGCACCAGGTAGCTATTAGCTCCTGGACTAGTTCTAAATTCTCATTAACTGTTCGATCCGGTGATGGTGCTGCCATCTATCGGTATATAAAATAATGGAGGCAAGACACTTAGTATGCAGTCCTCGATATAAATACAGTTGTAGTCAGTTGTGACCAAGGAGGATAGAAGAAAGTGGAGACACTCAACGCAACAAAACCTGAAGCTAAAACCGTAACCGATTTTAACTGGCTACCCAAAACATTCGGCTTTGAAGGGCTTTATCAGTGCTATTTTACCTAGAATGCTGTGTTATAGTGCCTAGAAAGAGTAGTGCGCCGATCGACGGGGAAAAAGTGAGGTCAGATCTGAGGAAAATCCAGATGGCGCTGCGCTCGAGGAGTACGTTATGCTCCTCAACCAGACTTGTTTTAAATCAGCGATTGCATGCTGATTTCGCAGTTTAAAAGCCCCGTTTTTCGGATTGAACTTATTTCTGCACAAAAGACAAATTCTGTAATAAGTGCTAATTGTTACATGGGTGTTCATTTATTTTATGAAGCATATAAAATTACCTTATGATAATTTATCTTCAATGAAAGTAGTAGACTATAAGGGGCCATTCATTAAATACGTAAGGGTCCCGAGGGGGAGGGGGGTTGGAAAAGCCTCTACGTACCTTGGGGGGGGGGGTGTCAAACTCATTCTTACGTAATATTTTCCAAGTCGGTATTTCACATTAGAAATTGCGCGGTCAACAAGTGATTTGGCAGAGATTATGTTCCGTTTGCGTCTAGAAGGCAAAAAACGTATTAGGATAAGATGTTTTTTTATTTGTTTTACAAAGAATGAATAGTGTAAAATATAATAAAAGAGTCGCATTATGTATGGCATGTTTTATTTTTAATTAATGTTATATCAAAAAAAAAAAAAAAATGTCGAAAAAACATTCAGTTTAGATTCAAACTTTTCAGTAACCATTTCTTTACGCAAAAGGTTTAATTTAATAATGTGAATTTAATAAAGATTCCAGTGATGTAACGATTCCAAGATTTATTATTTTATCATTTTGAAAAACGAAATGGAATCTTACGTAAGAATAAGGGGGAAGGGGGTGAAAAATCTTAATATAAGTATCAAATTTTCTGTCAATTGTGTAAAATTTTGTTTTGAAAACATCCTTGTCTTTGTGTCTACTTCAATAATGATCTTTTTATCGTCAGTATTATTTTCCACATAATTTTCATTATATACAAAAACTACAATATTTGAAGATTTTTTAAATTTCATACAAACCCAATATTCGTTAGGCAAATTAATATGAAGAATTTAATTTATAATAGATTTATACGTGGTTATTTCAGTTTCATCTGCGGAAAGATCAAGTTTTATTTTTTTTTTCAAACAGGGAACATTTTTCTTAACTGCATAATTCCTGATGGACCTTTTCTTTGGTAATTTTTTAGTAAAGTATGTTGGCAGATGTGGGAAAATTGTCGGAATTGCCTCATCTTTTAAAAAAGTTTTTCCCCGAGGAATCAAAACTTCCTCACCATTTATAATATGCTTAGAATTCGTTTCAATAAAATGTTTTTCGAAATGCAGAGCACAAATTGAGCAATATTTATCAAAATCTTTTATCTAACCTGGGAATTAACGAGTTCCACTTTAGTTTTTCTTCATCTGCAGGAGCTTTAAAAAGCGTAACTTTTTCCTTGCATGTTTTGTACCCACTTTTGCACCCAGTACGAAGCAAGATGAAGCTTTATTTCTTCCAATGTTCAACTTTGATGCTTCCATTAAAAACCTTAAGCGCTGTTTCATGAAATATTCACGAAATAAAGGTAAAAGAGAGAAACGCGGAACTAAATTGTAACAAAATCCCGCGTATACTAATGTAAACACCGCGAAATTGAACGTACACCTCGACCGCACTGCCATCTAGCGGTTTTCATACAATTTGTCTTCAAGAATCGCGTCGAAAAAAGCGCCGGTCGGCACACTACTCTTTCTAGGCACTATAGCTGTGTTTAATAGTGAATATTTTCTGTTGATTTAACTAAAATGCCCGCTTGTGTTGCGTACGGGTGTACAAACAGACGGGGAAACAAGATTCCAGGGATATCTTTCGTGCCGTTGTAAAAGAATATTTAAATGTAAGGTTTAGGTATTGGGGAAAAAATATTGAAAAAAAGAAAGCAGTTCGCTCATACAATTATATTCAAAATTATTGCACTTGAAAGGGCATTAGTGGGTAACACAAAGGGTTAGACATTTTGCAGGCAAGAAGTCATTTATGCCAGGACAGTGGAAAAATGGCAAAAACAGAATTCGAGAAAGTTGAATTGAGTTCTGTTGACAAAGATATAGGAATAAAATTTTTTAGCTATCAATTTTATTATTTATTATATTTATTCATAATTTACAAAATTTGCGTTTAGTAACAAAAGTAATACTTTTAAACCTCCACACAACATGTTGCAATATAATGCAGTAAAATTTTTCCATGAGCCTATTTCTTTTAAACATAAAATTTCAGATAAGTAAATTTTTTTTAAAATTAGGTTTGGCACATTTCTGCCAAAGATACGGAAAAAAATTCTAAAAGTGTCCTGGCAAAACTCTTTTTTGCCTATATTTGCCAAAGTGGCAAAAATAAATTTGCTTCATTTATGGGGATTGGATATAACGTGTTTAATATCATAGTAATTTTAACTGCATTCTAATAATTTTCATGTTTTTGTGCCTAAAATATTAAATTGCATCAGTGGAACAGTAATCCATTGTTTTAGTGAAATGCTTTTCTTTTTTATTTTATGAATGCAGAAAGAAAGTGGAGAGTAAAAAGCAATAAAAATCAACTCACTGACTTTGGTATAAAATATTGAACTTTCCTAAATATTAAATAAGAAATTCTCATCTTTTAATTTTTAGCAGGGAAGTAGTGCAAATTTTGCAATGCCAACAGAGTAATAAAAATTATAAGAGGTCAACTATGATTATATAGTGTAAAATATAAATGTGATAAAAATGTATAATTCATACTATATGAAATTTTATTATTGATAGTTACTCCTAAAAATAGTCAAAGCTCATTCAAATTCAGTTGGATCCGATATATCAGGACATTTTTTTTTAAACATTGCATCGCAATATGCAAGTTTTAAATCATTATCTATTTCCCCTAGTTTACTTTACATTGTTTTAACTATACAAATTATATTAATGAAGAACCTAGTCTTGGTCTGCTTTAATTTAAGTTTCAATTGGATTATTCAAATTGTACACTTGTTGTACTTGTTTTCCCAGTTTTTGCCACTATCCTGGCAAAAATAACCCTTTGCGGGCAGGACGACCAACCTCATCAAAAATTTAAACTGTTATTCTTTTTCCAGACTTCATTTAGATTTTCAAGCTATTTAATTTTGACAGAAAATAGTCAAATAATATAGAAATTTTTTTTTTCTCTAAAGAAATAATACGTTTTTTTCTCCTGACTGGGGAAATTGATACCCAAGGAAAAGTAGTTGAGAACTGGTAATGTCTAGTCCTTTTAGACAATCATCCTTTGCATTTATTTTCTTGTCTCAAATACAAATTCAATTTTTATTTTAAAAAAAAAACAATCTTTGGAAGCATTCGTTTAAGCAAGTTTAATATTACATTTATTTTAAGCTAGATGTCAAAGAAAACTAAAACTAAAATTTAATTAATGCATGTTTAATATCTTTTATTAATTTTCTGAGGGCAAAATTAAAAAAAAAAACTACATAAGTTGTCTGTAAAAATTCCATTTTTTGTTCCCTTTTGAGTATTGGCAAAAAATCTATTTTTGCTGGAAAGGGAAAACCGAGGTTTTTTTTTCACCCGTGGCGAAATACTTGCCAACCCTGGCAACACAACTTGAATAACTCATTTCTTGTTCGAAATATCTCTACTAGAACCATAGAAAAAAGAGGATAGGACACATGTTTTTTTAAATGCAAGAAAACTATGAATTTGCTACATCATATTATGATATATAATGATGATTCATCCTATTTTAACTGTCACAATTAAAAAAAGGTTAATATTCCAGAAATACAGTGCGTAAAAATGTCTCATTTGTGCGAATGGCTTAAGCAATACATAAATTTTGAACTACAAGGCAGATTTTTTTTTTTTAAACTAAACTTTTTGAAGAGAGCTCTTGACAAAGAAAATGTAATAGAAAAATTATTTAAATTTTTGTCATACATTTGTGTTTTACTTTCAATGTGTCAATATTTGTTGCGTATAATAAAGACATTTTCTGTACTCGGTACATTTTGCAGTTCTTTCAAACAATGTACATTCTGTAGTTCTTTCAAACAATGTTCAAAATTTAATATTAAAGGCATCCATTTTTTAGTATAATTTATTTCTTATGTGTTTATACTCTAATTCTAACTAAGCACAGTTTTAGACATACGTTTTCATTAATTAAGTGCCTTTAAGCTTCTGAAATTGTGTGGTAATCGGGGGAAATAAGTAACTACTCTACATTCCAAAAATGCATTCACTAACAACAAAAATGAATAAAAATAAAAAAATAAAAAAAAATCTCAAAGAAATAGCTTTTTTCATTGTTGTATGTGATAAATAAAGCATTTTTTTTTTTTTTTTGCTCCGACAATAAAAATTATAAAAGTGCCGCACATTTATTTCTCTTTCTGAACGTTTTCCCTATTACTCTACATTGAATACCATTGCTTTCTTGGGTAGAGTTTCCCCTCCCCCTCTCCCTTACCCACTCTGTCCACGGCTTCAACTGCGCGCAGCAAGTTTACGGGCTGCGTCTTCCCTTTCTTCTATCCTCCTTGGTTGTGACTCTGAATAGGAATAGGAATTCTGGCAAGTGCCAAGAAGCCAAAGTGGAAGTGACTCGCAGAGCGAAGGTTTTTTCTTCTTCTTAAGGATACGTTAATCCTGCGTTCGTAATTTCTCTCCTTTTTCTGCTTAAAGCGTAAGTTATTGAATAGTTCGAGTTAATGGTTTGCGCGGAACGGAATCGTATGATTCTAGAGCTGCATCGCGCAAAAAATTAATACGTACGTACCGAGAACGTCAGTTAAATTCTTTCGCTAATCGAAGATAAAGGAAGTACAGCGATGAAGTTTACCAACCCACCGAACCGCCGTTGGTGGCGAGGCGGAAACCGGTGCCGTAGGTGGCTTATCTAGCCCCTTGGCTAGTATTCTATTAATTTTTAAGATGTGATTCATTGGACATGGGCTTAGCCAGGATTCCCATTAATGAGGGGGAGGGGGTTTAGAATTAAAGCCCCCCTCCCCTCTCAAAAAAACAAGGAAAAACATTAATGCTATTTATGTTTGGGGCGGGGGGGGGGGAGGGTTACAGGAAAAAACGCTGTTTTGAGCCTTCCCACCAGAAATTTTTTGAAATTTATGTCCTAAAAGTGTGTAATTGTAGAATTTTAGATTTTTTTTTTTTTTTTTTTGACATTGAGGATGAGCGTGGGGTTGAAAGGCTCTCTTCTAGGGATGGGTAACTGCCATTCTTTGCTCCCCTCAGGCTACGCCCTTGATTGGACATGCGAAGTTTGATTTAATTTATAGTAGTCGGAAGTAGCACGCTACAAGCTACAATTAAGAGACATCTGTATTTTTATTCGATTTCATCGGAGTAGTTAGCCGACATTTTAAAGCTCAATGAGACTGATTTAATGTATCGACAAATATTGTCTCACAAAGCATTTCTTCAGCACTTTTATTTCAATGTTTTTCTCCCTTTTATTCCTCCGGAGTTTCTCAGTAATCTGGAAAGCTGTTTTCAAACTACCTAAGACGGAAGTGTTGAGTAAGATTTATGTTCGATGTGAGTGGCATTACGATTTTTTGAAGCATCATTTTAAAACAATTTGTAAAAGATTCATCAATAGTAAATGCAATTATGGAATAACATCTTTTTTAAAGAGGAATGTCTTCCAAAGTAATAATTAAATGTTTTATATTTGTAACAGAAAATATTGCTTTGTTTACCAAAGCTAAAATACTGTCTGAAATACTTTAAAGGAAATTTAAGTATTTTTTTTATTTTTGACTAAAATGTTGTGAGCTTTTATTATTTTCTTGTAAATCTAATACAGTGAAATCCCGTTGTAACGAACTTCAAGGGACCAAAAATTGTGTTCGCTGTATCGGTATAATTTTGCTCTAACGGAATATGGAATTCAAGCAAATGTAAGCGAAATTAAATCGCTATACTGAACATTTATTTCATTGAAACGGATTCTTCGCTGTATTAGTATTTGTTGTCACGGGATTTTTCTGTAAAAAGAAGAAAAAATTGGTTTCGTGAAATTTTTTGAATTTCGACGGATTAGCACACTTTGTGGCGTACTGAGTGAGCATTTTGACAATTTTTAGAGAATGTCTGTCTGCCCGTCTGTGGGTGAACGGTTTTTTGTGATCTAACGAGCCAATCAAATGCTTCTCTATACATCAGGTCTTGATCCTCATATGAAGAGTTTACTTTCAAAACGGATTATATCCACTTTATTTGGAGAATTTTTTTTTCTTTTTCATTTTTAGAATCTCTAATATAAGCCCTGTCGACCCATGAATTTCTTTCTTCTCGAAGTGGTTTATATCTACTGCTAAAAAAATGCGTAAACATTGGTTTTACCACCTAAACGGTGTATATACATCCCCTATTTCTCGCCAGGTCTTTTACAGCAAATTGAAACCTATCCCTTATTTGCCGGTACCCACTCATTCACTTTCATATCAAAAGGGCTCATACCCGAATTTGAACTTGCCACTTCTAACTCAAAATTAGTTCACAAATAAAATAGCGGAGTGAAGCACTGGCTGGGCATTTCCAATTAAGCGTGATACCCGTCCGTATTAAGAGATCGCCGCACCTTGCGCCTTGTGCTAGGCTGGTTATCCGTTAGGCAAGCGCGACCTCAAATTGGAATTACTAAATTAATATTAAATAATTAATATTACTAAATAAATATTACTATTAAATTGTGATTAATTAATGATTAAATTGTTATTAATTGAAAAATTGTGATTAATTATGACAAAAACTGTGACCTATTAGTACCTACAATGTTATTTAAAGCGGCTTGGGTGGTATTATTGTTCATACTTAATCGGATCGAAAGCCCTTTTTTTTGAAATGTTCAATGAAAAAATAAAATAAGTAAATAAGTGGTAGTGATAAAGTAGAGTGATATATATATATATATATATATATATATATATATATATATATATATATATATATATATATATATATATATATATATATATATATATATATATATATATATATATATATATATATATATATATATATATAAATGTTGAATATTTTATTTTAATCTAATGATTTATTTCTGAAGAAAGGCGTGTTTTTTTGCAAAAGTTATGATATCCACTGTTGTACACCGAAAAGGAACACATCCAAAACAAAATTGGAAATTTAGGTCTGATAAAAGTGAGGAAAAATTACTAGACTTGTGCCAATAGTCACTTGTTATTCTACCAAAACAGCGTGAGAAATTTCAAATTCTAACAGTTAGTGTTAGTCAGTAAAGCGTTATTTTCGTTTTGCCAAAAAAGTATAAAACTGGATGCAATGCGTTTTGAAAGTAAACTCCTCATATATATAATAGAGCCGCAATATAAATATATAGGGGCTTTAATATATAATATCTAGTTCACTGATCAAATAACGCTGACGTCACCAACAATAAAACTCGCACCCATAGACTAATAATAAGAGTAGACCGAGCTATGGCAACCCTTTTGCTGCTCATAAACCAAACCATGTGACTGGTGGATATCCTAGCAACAGCAGGCGTTGATAGTAGCAGACGATCAACGCCAGCGCGAAATAAAATAAATAGAATTGATGGAACACGGAAGAATGATCTTTTATGGAGTCCGATTTGTAAATTTGTTATTCTAAGTTGTAAATATTTTGTTAATATAGTGAGTTTTTCGTTTAGATAGTATTGTGCATTTTCTTTAGTCAATTTCAATAACTCTCTAAGCAATAAAAGACGCAAGCGACCAAGAAGAATCAGCAAACGGTAAGATTTTTACCTACAGTTTCAATTTAAGATACCGATTAGTACATTTTTGCGTTAACGCAAAACGTTTACGCCATTTCGTTCACGCCAACGCTGACAGCTCCAAATGAAATAAAAGTTACCGAAAACTGATCAAAAACTATTACTAATGTCAAAATAATGCATAACTAAAAGAAAAACAGTTCAATCTCTGCACCTGGAAGTTTTTTTTAATGAAAACACATTGTCTTAAAATACATGTCGAGTGCCAAACTATAGATAATGCTGCCATCTAGCAACCATGCTGCCAAAGTCTTTGCCAAGCCCTTCCACTAGTCACATGATACATCTATGAACCAATTTTCTTTATCAGCAAGAATGAGAAAGCTCGGTCTACTCTTATTATTAGTCTATGCTCGCACCATAGCATGATAATTTGATAATATTTTCTGGCAAAGTTTGGCATTCAGGGAAGTGCTGTATTTTGACAAGGCTAAACTGGATCCGGTAACTTAACTGTTTTACTGGTAAAACTAATTTTAGGAGAATGAAAAAGTGAAAAAAAAAAAAGTCAAATTAACTCTATCTACTGGAGTTTACGGTTAGTCCACTGGAGTTAGGGTGAAAATTTCAACTATCAAAATATCACCAAACAGGCAAATTAATTGCTTCGTTCAAATGTAAAAGCAATTTTCACTCATCATACCTTGACGGGCGATTTTCTAGTTACTAAATAATGAAAATTGATATCTAAATAAAAATTTTAGTCTAATAGCAAATTTTGAGAAGCATCTTT
Source organism: Uloborus diversus (assembly GCF_026930045.1). Lineage (NCBI taxonomy): Eukaryota > Metazoa > Arthropoda > Arachnida > Araneae > Uloboridae > Uloborus > Uloborus diversus. The sequence continues at coordinate 214,611,583 of NC_072731.1, read as the reverse complement.
TGTTACAAAAAATAAAAATAAAAGCATATTTTCAACATGAAATTTTTTTTAGTTTTATTTTTATTGCCTCATTTTTGTTTTCAGTCAATACAGTGTAGTTTTGATAAGTTTGACAGTGTTTACCTCTGCTTCGGGTAATAAAGATGGGTAATGGGCGTTGAGTCGAAATGAGTTACTTTCGTAGTGAAATTTCAAAAATATTCTAGCTCAAACATCTGCCAGTAACCTGTTTCCTTTAATCAACGAACTGGCTACAGATAGCAATATCATATCTGATCTTTGTCAAGCTGGACCTTTCCTGCAGTATCCTTAGACTAGGCCTTTCAAAAGACACTTATACATTGAAATTCCGTTACAACGAATACCAATACAACGAAATTTCCGTTTTAACGAAATACATTTTCAGTCCCTATATAATTGCCGTTACATTATTTGAATTCCATTACAACGAAATTCTCGTTACAACGAACAAAATTTGCGGTCACTTGAAGTTCGTTGTAACGGGATTTCACTGTATATGAGAAAGACAAGGATGAACCGAAATAAATACGACTCACGAAGAAACAAATGATATCAATCTTCTAAAGACAGTTGCGTCAAATATATTTTAGAAAGAACTAGAAAAAAAGGAAGATTAGAAAAGAGGAACGTGCTACCGTGATGCAAAGAAAATGAGATGAAAACGAAAAAGGCAAAACAAGAAAAAGTTCAGCAACGCAAGGAAAATACTGTGACGCAGAAACTTCAGACAGTTCTGAGTCAAATATGAATGAGATTCCATTCCGCAGTAAAGGTGATCTGAAGATGAGAGCCGCGAACAAAACATACACTACAAAAACCTTAAAAAAACATTTGAGAGAAAAGTAGTCCTTTATTACGAAGAAGAGTTTTTTTTCCTGACCTGATGTTTCTGAAACTAGATTGGGTATAAGAGCTCCAGTAGTAGGCCATTTAAGACATCGATTATTGTTTTCTGTTAACCTATAAATTTCAGCAATCAATTCAACAACAAAACCAATGTAGCGCTTTAGGTTATACCTTTCTGATAATAATTCACTAAATTGTTTCAGAAATAAAGACATTTTTATTTAAAAAACTAAACTTTTGTTAACACGAGAAAATGCTCCAGTAGTCGGCCACAGAAATCCAGTGCTCGGCCATGTATGAGCAGTAGTCGGCCGTTTCATTTTCATTACTCTTATGGGGTATGAGTGAATAAATGCAAACAAAATTTAATGCGAAACTTACAGAATAGCATTGTACTTACAAAATTAATTATTCCAATAACTACGAAAGAATTCGGCATTCTTGATGCCTTCGTAACATCTATGTTTATATTATTTTTCAATATGCAACCAGTTTGGATATGCATCACATGCAATAATTTCTTTATTATTTATCTTCTACATCACTTACTATGAAACCAATATCTTATACTGCGAAAACAGAAATTGAAGAATGGAAAAGACCCGGATTTCTTGTGAAAGGAATTTTGAAAACATGAGAACGTAACCCCCACCTCTCCGCCCCCTTCACAAAAAGTTTTAACCATGTATGCTAAGATAAAGACTGAATAAAAGAGTTGATAAAATTCATGATCGATAAAGAGTAAATTAATGATCAATACGATTGACACTTGACTGGCTCATGTTCATTAGAACGAAGCTTCAACATATGGAACATAAAATTAAAATTGTAGTTTTGGAAATAATTTCACCTCAAAACAAAGCAAGTAAAAATCCGTTCAAATCACTCAAAAGATTGGCAATCGTAGGCACATCTAAAACAAAATTTATCATAAAAAAAGGTATTTTTATTGTGAAAGAACTGGAGTAAGACGAATTATGTTGGCAGGTCAGTAATTTCAAAGTTTTTCTCGATGGGGGGGGGGGGGGGGAATGTATGAATTCAGTGCATTTGTTTTGGAAAAAAGCATCAAAATACAAGCAAAAATGCATATTTAAATTATGATTTGAAAATACGGAGGGTCAATTGCCCCCCCCCCCACACACACACATATTCTGCCCTGATGACTGCCCTGTATGTGGTTAAATTGAAATTGAGAAATGCTGGACGTCATGAAGATAATCTTACAGCTTTCAACAAGAATATTAATAAACAATAAATAAACTAAAATGGAGTGGGTAGCAACGTAATGCAACTCAGAAACCATGTTATTTTAAAACAATTTCGACATAATTTTAAACGACAGGTAAATTTTGATTTCCTTGTGAAAAAAACTCAATGAATTAAATATTTGGTTAGAAGCAGTAATAAGAAGTAAAACCAACATGTGGAATAATTAGTCTGAATAGAATACAGGTTTCTTGAACTTTCGGTGAAGCAAATAGTTTAGCAAAATGAGAAACAGAAAGAATAATCACATGTTTAACGCTCATTAAAACAATTTGAGCTAAGGTAACTATTGAAATATTACCTCTTAATTCCTTACAGTGGGAATGTTTATTTATTGCTGATTAAATAGTAATTGCATTCTGATCATTTGTTTTATCACTTTCATCAACGCATCGTGATTTGATTTTTTTTAAAAAAACGATAAATTACCATTTGGTAATGACAACGACGGACTGAATTTACAACTTGTTTTCAATCCTGTTTTTGAGAATTCTTCACTAAAACCAACATTAGAAGCAGTAAAATAATGAAATGACTCTATTTGTCAGAAAAAGTTAAGCCACAAAATTTAAACATTTTCTTTTGAAGAAATAAAGTTAGAAAAGAAATTTTTACTCAAAACACCTAAATTGCCGCTGTGTCAATACTTCATTTTGATTACTATTTTATGAGCTTTAGAAAATCCTTATTAAGTACGTAGTCGACTATTGGGTATATCAACCAAACAGTATAGAACCAGTGATCAATCTCCCATGGCCGACTATTGGAAATGCATAAGAATTCAGTACCCAGTAGTCGGCTACACCTGTAAAAATAACTACGTTCATTTTATTAATTGAAACGTTGTGTTATACAATCCATTAAAACATAAGTAAAAGAAAATTTACAGTAGAACGAAAAAAGGATGGTACTTAACATTTAAAGATGAGGTGTCTTCTTAACAAAAAATAAGCAGAATAGCAAACTAACGACCAAACGGCACGACCTTGAGGGTCACGGATTTGGACAAGATTCTATATATATGTTCATTCCCACTAGATATGAGTCCAGGTAAAGCGGTTTGACTGCATAGACCCTAGTTTGGTTGACACGAGGGTCCAAAGTTGCTAGTTTGGCTCCAGAAATGCAATGGCATTTCCATTGAAATTTCAGACTTCGGCACTATGTTCGATGTCCCTCTACATTTGTCATCTTTTGTTAGTACAACGAGTGGAAGGGAGAACACCTATTTATTTATGCGCATTATTTAAGTTAGTACTTGAAAAGTCGAAACGATCTTGTATTTTTGTTTTTGTATGTGCCATGTGCATTAATTAGAGCTTTTTCTCCTCTCCCAGTTTTTTCATATCATTGTGGAATATCTTTGATAACAGACGATAAATATCCAGTTAAAGTAAATGTTTTCCTTAGCAAACGATAAATACTTCTTACTAGCAGAGAATTATCATAAAACGAAAATAATTAGTTTCATTTGCAAAGGATAAATATCCTGTAACTATTATTTTGGCATTCAAGTTATTGAAATTAAAAGTAGTGTCCAATTTAAATTTGAGAACCACTTATTAAAAATTGGTATTCACCGTAATTAACTCAAAGATAAGTGCATGGAAATGTCTCATACTGAAGAACAATAGCAGAAAAAGGGGTAAAAATGGGAATTCTAAAGGAAACTCCATTGCATTTCTGGGTCCAAATTATCAATTTTGGACCCCCGTTGCAGCCGAACTAGGGCCTATGCAGTCAAACCGCTTTACCTGGGCTCATACCTAGTGGGAATTGACCTATATCTAGGATTTTGTCTAAATCCGTGACCCTCAAGGTCGTGCCGTTTGGTAGTAAGATGATGAGACTAGGACTTCTTATTACTGCTTCTAACCTAATATTTAATTCATTGGGTTTTCTTCACAAGGAAATCAAAATTTACTTCTTGTTAAAAAGTATGCCGAATTTGTTTGTTTTAAAATAACATGGTTTCAAAGTTGCATTACGTTGTTATCCACTCCATTTTAGTTTATTTATTGTTTATTAATATTCTTGTTCAAAGCTGTAAGATTATCTTCATGACATCCCCCATTTCTCAATTTCAATTTACCCTCATACAGGTCAGTCATCAGGGCAATAAGTGGGGGGAAGCAATTCACCCTCTGTATTTTCAAAACATAATTTAAATATGCATTTCTGCTTGTATTTTGATGCTTTTTTCCAAAAAAAAAAAAAAAAAAAAAAAAAATGCTCTGAATTCATACATTCCCCCCCCCCCCCCCCTCCCCGCTCCTCCGAGAAAAACTTTGAAAATACGGGCCTGCCAACATAATTCGTCATACTCCAGTTCGTTCACAATAAAAATACCTTTTTCTTATGATAAATTTCATTTTATATATGCCTACGATTGCCAATCTTTTGTGCGTTTTGAACGGATTTTTGCTTGCTTTGTTTTAAGAGGTGAAATTGTTTTCAAAACTACAATTTTAATTTGATGTTCCGCATGTTGAAGTTTCGTTCGAATGAATATGGACCAGTCAAGTGTCAATCGTATTGATCATTAATATCACTTTTTATCGATAATGAATTTTATCAATTCTTTTATTCAGTCTTAATCTTAGCATACACAGTTAAAACTTTTTGCGCGAGGGGCGGGATGGGGATCAGGGAGAATCTACGCTCTCATGTTCATAAAATTCCTTTCCCAAAAACCCGGGTCTTTTCCATTCTTTAATTTCTATTTTCACAGTATATGATACTACTTTAGTAAGTGATGTAAAAGATACATAATAAAAAAAATTATTGCATGCGATGCATATCCAGACTGGTTGCAAATGGAAAAAATAACATAAACAAAGATGTAGCGAAGACATCAGAAATGCAGAATTCTTTCTCAATTATTGGAATAATTAATTTTGTAAGTACAATGCTGTGCTCTAAGTTTCGAATTAAATTTTGTTTAAATTTATTCACTCAAACCCCATAAGAGTAATGAAAATGAAACGGCCGACTACTGTTCCTAATACACGGCCGAGCACTGGACTTCTAATGGCCGACTACTGGAGCATTTTCTCGTGATAACAATAGGTTAGTTTTTAAAGTAAAAATGTTTTTATATTTCTGAAACAATTTAGTGAATCATTATCAGAAAGGTATAGCCTAAAGCCTTACATTATTTTTGCTGTTTTATTAATTGCTGAAATTTATAGGTTAACAAAAAACATCAATCGCTGTCTTAGATGGCCGAACACTGGAGCTCTTACCCTATTTCATATAAATAAACTGGAATTGATTTAACAACGCTATGCATTGAGTTTCCACGCGGCATCTTACCCAAGTGTACCGCTTATCTTACCCCAAACGTATCGGTCATCTGGGGTAAGACGCCGAAATGCAAACGTTTGCAAAACGTTACTTAAAAAAATCATTAATATTTTTAAGTAAAAAATAGTTTTCAAAGCGAACATTATTTTTTACGAATCACAAAAGCAAATATACTGTTTAAAAAATAATTGATAATAAACTAATGTGATATTTTACACAAAATAAAGTTAAAAACTACCGCGCCTCCCCCAATGTGAAAATCTATATATATAAAAATGAATGTTTGTCTGTATGTCATCCATGAACTCAAAAACTACCCTGCAGATTTGGCTGAAACTTTCACCGTTTGTTATTTTTGGTACTGGGAATGTTTATAGACCAGTTCGAAAAAAATCCGATCGATAGTTCCTTTTTTATTCCAATTTAAGTCACAATCCATTGGATAAATACGAATAAAATTATCGGCTGCAGAAATTAATTCGCGTGAAAGATCTCATTGATAAGAAGTTAGCTGTTGACATTTTTCTTGAGTTTGAACAAATAAATTCTTTCTTTATTGTTTTATGGCTTTTCATGCAACGGTGGGATTTAAAACTTTTTCTATTTGATATTTTTAGCGATTGATTGATCTTGCAATGCGTGAGTACAAAGTTTGAGTATAGTCACGGCTTCACTTGATACCTGGGCCGATTATTATGAAAATTGCTATATATATGTATCTTTCCACGGAGAAGGTGCATAATATGCTTATTGAAGCCACTCGCCACCAGGTGGCACTGCAGAGTAGCAACTTCTGCCCCGTTCAACCGATTGTCATGAAAATCAGTATAATGATGTATTTTTTTGTTGGCGTAGCAACGCGCGTCGGGTACAGCTAGTTATGAATAAAAATAGAAAAGAAAGTTATGATTCCATTTCTATAACAATTTTTTTTATTAGTCATCTCCCCCCCCCCTTCCTACATATAGTGCATTTGTCATTGAACCTTCTCTTAAACGATCATCTGGATCTGATATAATTCCCATTGAAAAAAATCGTGCTTATGCCATTTGGGGGATCATAAATCCCAAGACCCTTTCCCTGAAAAACGTATAACTCCATCACAATACGAAACATTTTACGAATACAATGTTTTTTTTTATATATGTATATTTTGAAAACAGAAAAAGTAAAAAAATACCGAATCACAGGTAATGCTTAAAACTGAAATTAAGAAAAATTGCAGAAACACCTTTTAAATTCATTCAAAACAGAGATGAGTGAAAACATTAAAACGAATGAACGTTTGAGACATATTTTACACAGCACACTGTGGACAAATTCCTTTTTGTAAAAAAAAAAAAAGAGGAATTGTTTTGTACACTCTGAAACTGATTATCTTTTCCTGAGACAAAACGGAGGGTTTGTCACGATACTTTTAGTAGCGGACGCTACAGATATCGTTTTCGAATACAAGTAAACATCATAGAAATACTAACACAAATTGAAAACGCATCAGTCACGCACCATCCGTTATTCACATTTCAGTACCGCTGGAAAACTAAATTCACAGATTCCTTTACAGACAACAAAAGCTGTATCGTGTCGATGAAACTTTTGATGAGCGTTTAAATAAAGGTGTCGAACACGCAATGACGACGCTGATTCTGTTTCCATGGTAATCTGCTTGACAACAAACCGTTTCCACGTAACGAACCAATGTATTCTCTCCTCCTCAAGAAAAATCCCAGGAAGAAAATCATGTTTTCTCTTTCGAGAATGATTTCCTTCTGATTCCAAATATATACCGTTAATTGTTCGATGGATCATTCACCAGATGACTCTGCGAACGATCCCGCATGTGTTGCCAGAAGTCGAAAGAACTTTTCATCCCGTATTATAAGCCGATTGTCAAGGTAATGTTTCATCTCCGAGTTCAGAGATTGTTTGTGTTCTAATGAAAATCGTCTATTTCAACAGGTGAGCAGTTTCTATCGCACTTTTAGGGGCTGTCCATAAGTGATGTCACATTTTTTTTCGAACAAATTTGACCCCTCTCCCTGTGTCACACTTCAACTGACCCCCTCCCCTTGACACACGTCACGCTATTTTTCATAAGCATATTGTTCAAAACAATGTGTGATGTCCGACTTATTGTTACCCACTACCTCCCCATTGACAGAATTTCATGAACCTCCTCCACCTCAAAGCATGACATCATTTGCGGATGACCACTTAGCTAAACTATCAAGTTTTATCGTCATTCAGAATAAATTTAGCCACAATTACTCCGTCTTAAGCGACCCCACTCATAGTTTGATGGGTTGTTTGTTGGTACACGATGGAGGAAAAACTCGTAAAATATTGTATAATTGTCCAAAATTAATACCATATTATACACTGCATTAGCCGGCATGTCGCAAAAATCGGGAGTCATCAGGTTTTCAATAACCCTGGCCTGGTCATTTCGGCACGTCGGAAAAAACTTACTATTAAAAACATATTTAATTTAGCAATATAAAAACATATCTAACCTAAAACATATAGTTGGTCCTACATATTTAATAATAATTATGTAAATTAATGAACTCAATTTTGTTTAAGTGTTAAATTAACAATACTATTTTTTTGTGTGATTCTGCACTCTCAGAAATGGACTTTCAAATTCGACGAAATTTTCTTCGTTTCTGACGAAACCCCTTCCAGAGATATGCTCCGAGCGAACATTTCGTCAAATTGAGGAAACTGCTTTCGTCTCTGGTTTGCAGATGCGAATTTCGTCAAATGTAACGAAATATTTCTTCATTCTAGTTTCGTCAAATCGACAATCATTTTCGTAGTTTTGAGAGTATTAGTTTCGTCAAATTAATTTCGTCATATTTGAGCATGATAATTTCGTAATCTTTTGAGTTTATTTATTTCTTTTATTTTTTAAGCTGATTAGTTTTCTTTCTTTTTTTTTTTTTTTTTGAGAATACAGACGAACCATGTTAATTCGAACACGCTTAAAAAGAATTACTTCTAAAACGGACTTTTTTGTAATCCCTGTCCCATTGTTTATTGTTTTTCGGATAAGACGAATTCTGTTAAGAATAATCGATTTTAATGATCCATTAAAGTTCGTTTTAACGAGGTTCGACTGTATTTTATAAGATTTCGTCAAATTTTTACTTCAGAATCTTACCACCATAATTTCCCATTTTGATGCGCATAGTCACACTCACAGGCCCGTCATTTACGAGGGAGGGGGGGATCATTCATGAGGATTGACCTCCCCCCTTGATTTTTGAACATTTATGTCTTTACGTACGAAAGGCCGTGGTTTTAGTTGGTTTTCTATAAAATTTTTGAAGAGTATGCACCTTTTTCCACAATTGGAAAATTAATCGAAATGACTGGCCTGCACCCCCCCCCCCTCCGCCTAAAGCAAAAGGCAAGTATTTGTTGAAAAAAGAGCACATAAAAGATGTTAAAAAAAATTTTATTAATGTAAAACTACAAACAGACAATTTCTTTAAAATGTAAAAATAATTATTGCAAATTCAAGTTAAAGAACAATGTTAAATGATATCTGGGAATTAGGGCTGTACGATGCATCGATACATCGTAAAATACCGATGTACAGTACACCCTACATCATTACACCGGTTTAGAATAAAAACCTCTAAACCGATAGATCGGTGTGCTCCACAAGTTTGCTTACATCCAAGCTTTTTGTTTTTGTTTTTTTATCAAAAAAAAAAAAAAAAAAAAAAAAAAAAAAAACGGAAACCCGCATGTTAGTCCGACCCCATGAACTCCCCATGGTATCTAACTAAACCCCCATAAAGGGGGTTTTCCTGCTAAAATCTATTTTTTGTCGGATTTTTTCCAAATTTTGCACAGAGGTCCATTGATGCTCGGGAATGCACACACAATGGTTTTAGTCCCTCCATGGGGGAGGGGGGCAACGTCCATGCGGGTTTTCCTTACAAAAACCAAGTTTCTGTCGGATTTCTTCTAAATTTGGCACAGAGGTCGTTTGATACTCGGGAATTCAAAGGGTAGTTACGGTCCCTCTATTGTGGGGGGGGAGAGGGAACCCTATGAGGGGGGTGCTTCTTATAAAAACCACGTTTTTGTCGAAGCTTTTCCAAATTTTACAGACGTCTTTTAATGCTCGGGAATTCAAGCAGGATAATTTTCATTCTTCTATGGGAGGGGGGGCAACCCCCAATTGGGGTTATTCTTATAAAAACCAAGTTTTTTGGTGGGATCTTTTCCAAATTTTACACAGAGGTCTTTTGTTTTAGGGAATTCAAGCAGGGTAGTTTTCCTTCCTCTATGGGGGGGGGGGAGGCAACCTCCATTGGGGTTCTCCTTATAAAAAGCAAGATTTTGTGGTATCTTTTCTGAATTTGTCACAGAACTTCTTTGATGCTCAGGAATTCTCATCGAATAGTTTTCGTCCAGCTATTGGGGTCTTTTTTTTTTTTCAGAAACCAGTTTTTATAAGATCTTTTCCCAATTTGGCACAGAATTACATTGATGCTCGAGAATTCCCCCGTTTTAGTCCCGCTATGCATGGGGAATCCCCCGCGTGGGTTTTTGTCGGATCTATTCCAAGTTTGGTACATTTGTCCTTTGATGTTTGTGAATTCCCAAATTCGTGCCAAATTTGGGAAAATTCTGACAAAAGCTTGGATTTTTGCAAGGAAAACTCACCTAATCGGGCTCTTAAGTCTGTGGTTTGCCACCTATAGCGGGAAGAATAATTCAAACTGCTTCAACTACTCGCAATGTAAGTTTGGCGATGCATCACGATGTAAAACTTCCTACATCGTCCAGCCCTACTGGGGATATAGAAATGCTACTTCCTCAGCAGACATTGGGTTCTGGAAGAATAAGACATAGGTTACTTTTATGCAGAGTTACATCAATATTTGCTCATGAGAAAATTGCTGGGGATTTACTTCTTCATTGCATCGCATAAAAAAATTTAAAAAAAAAAGATTTTTATCAAACTAATACCATAAATTTTAAAGAAATAGTGCACTAAAATGGACAGCTTTAAGTTTGTATATCTTTGTTCGAAAATTAGATATAGAAAATGAAATTAGATAATCTTGAGAAAAAGCTTACCTTTTTCTTTTTTCAATCGATTATTTGTCTTATTAATTTTGCTTCTATGTAGAATGCTTGTTTGGCACAATTTACGTTTAATACAGGAAGTGCATTATTGCATGTGTCCATACTTCATACTTTGGAGTACTTTGATACATACTTCATACTTACCCGTCTGGAACTTCAAGGGAAATTAGGTACCTTTATATAACATAATCGATTAAAACCAGTGGTTGGAAGTAGCGCGCTACAAGTAGCGACGCTACTGTAGTAACTACATTTTTTATTAGTTTGTAGTGTAGCGCACTACTTTTTTAAAAAAGTAGTGTAGTGAGTAGTTAACTGCAAAAAAATAGTAGTTTGTAGCGATTTCTGGAAACTACTTTTAAATAAACTGAAAACAAAAACAAAGGTTCAAACGAATTTGATTGGCTCAAATTTTACACAAGTACATCAGCGGATGCAATGAGAAATAAGACTCATAAAAATACGAGCTGACCTCAGGCATTTCATTTTGACGCCATACATTCTATCTGTTTGACGCCATTAGTTTTTTTACCGTTGTAATTTTGATATTTCACCAATATTCATATTGCAAAAAGCACTTATTTTCGCGAAAATAAAGATATCGGTGATTTCGCGAGTTGAAAATTTGGTGAATTTTATATGAACTGACTGAAGATTAAAAAACAAAAATATTTTATCGAGTCGTAAATTTTTGACAGTATTCACCAAATAAAAAGAAGCTACTTAAGATGTTATAGAAAAGGATGAAATTGAACTGTTCTGGAGGACTTACAATAAGTACGAGCATTACAGTGTGTGAGAGTATGATAACGGACATTTTTCTTAATGTCTACTGATGAGCTAATTTATCAATATTTTTGTTCAATTCTCTTACGGTGTGTGTGTGTATCAGGATCCCCCCCCAAAAAAAAAAAAATCGAAAATTGATTTTTCAAGTCGCACACTCTCTTATATTTTATCCTTTTACATCCAAAAATAATCATATAATTTGAACAACGGCAGCAAGTGCCAATTATGTCTGAAAGTGTGAATCAGCACTTGTGTAATGCTAGGCCAAATTGAAATAAAATGTTTTTTTAGAAACTCAAAATTTCTGTTGATAAAACGTTGCTCCTATACCCACATATGCACCACAAAAACATTTATTCAAATTGAAAACCATTTAGATATACAACACGTGCCTAACATTTATAATTTTCTTCAAAAAATTAAGTTTGTGATACATATTTTCAGAAATGTAAGATTTTACGAAATTATCAAGCTGAAAAATATAAACAGTAAAGTAGAAAAGTAGGTAATTAGCGTTAAATAGAAATGTTTGTTTTCCTGCAATTTTTAAGTCTCCCACATAGTACTCAAAGATCTTTTTTTTCCAGGTTGAGTTAAATTTTTCATTTAAAATGTATTATTTTTTTATTATTCGTTTGTAATTGTTGATCTTTAAATGTGTTCGTTATTAATTTTTGAACTTGATATTCTATTTAAATTTATATGTAATTTTTTAAAAGATAACTGAAAAAAAAATCAATTTTTAAAATAAAATTATAAATTTTAGGTCAAGTGTAGCATATCTAAATGTTTTTAAATTTGAATAAATGTTCTTGTGGTACATGTGGGGTGTTGGGTACAGGGGCAACGTTTCCCAACAAAAATTTCGAGTTTCTAAAAAACGTTTTTTTTTTTTTGAGCAATCACGATTGCTTATTGCTTTTATTTGACTGTTTTTGGCGTGCTATCATTTTTCCCACCGGCGCGGCGCCACCCTCTGCCAGCACCACACGTCGCGGCGGCCGGCCTCACGATGCTGCTCCTCCTGCGAAAACCGTCTCCAGGTTGCGTCCATACCCTACACACACACACACGCATACATACACGCACCAACACACACGCACACACAAACACATACACACACATACACAAACACCACCATACACACACATATACAAACACATACTCAAACACACACACACAAACACATACACACACGCATGCATACAGATACCTACACATACACACAAATACACACAACTGCCCACACATTCATGCCTGCACACAGACATAAACACATATGCTTACACACACATACACATACCCCGCCCCCACGCACACAAACACTCATACACACAACTACCCACACACTCATGACTGCACACAGACACAAACACACATGCCTACACACATACACGTACCCCCCCCCCCCCCACACATACAAACACACACTCGTGATTGCGAAAATTATAATTTGAATTCAAAATGACAAAATTCAAATTTTTTTTTTTTTTTTTTGCCATTTGGTCTAGCATACAAGTACTGTTTTACACTTACAGGTACAAGTTGGCACGGGTTGCCCTTGTGCAAATTATATGAAACTTTTTTTCACGATTGTTTTGACACAAGAGGAAAAATACAAGAGTGTATGCGACTTGAAAAATTGACTTTCATTTTTTGAGGGACAACCTATTGTGTATGCTTTTTATTTGCTTATTTTTTGGAAAGTAGCGAAGTAGCGACTACATTTCAAAAGTAGTTTGTAGTTACTACATTTTGAAAAAAGTAGTTGTAGCTGTAGTTAACTACATTTGTAAGAAAGTAGTTGTAGTTGTAATTCGCTACAAAAAAAATGTAGTTTTTCCAACCACTGATTAAAACCTTACTGATTTACTAAGATATCTCCATAAGCATTAATGCAACCATGGCCAACGCTAAGACAGAATTGCAAGTAAGAGATTCAAAGATATGTAATGAAAATAGTCACTAGCGTATCGAGCAAAGTTTGCTAGTTTTTATCATATATTTTTTATTTTCCTTTCAATTTTTCAATCGAAATTTTACATAGACATTTTACTTTGTCTACAGCAAAAACCATTACTCTAACTTAAATTTGGACTTACTAGTAGTTCATCTATGAAATGCTTCTGAAGGGAATTCCCTTTTTTTTTTTTGCTGATAATTCCTTGACGCAGCAAATATGGCAATAAAATTAATGCTGCATTTATTTCAGCTGTAGAAACTATGTATAATGGAAAAATTCATAATTATCACAAATCAGGTAACACAAATTAACATAGAATTTAGAGTACTAAATGTGAAAACAAACAACAATGAACGCTTTATAATTGTTATTATTTTCAAACATGCTGCTAACTTACCTTTTTTATAAAATCAAGGTTACCTTCAATAACTTATTTTAAATTTGGGAAAAATTGAAAAAATATTGAAAATATTTAGCTGCAAAGTACAAAGATATAGTTCTTTATGGAAATTAATATTTTCTTTGTAACTTAAAATGCTTTGTATTAAATTAATACTTACTTCACTTCATGTTTTATTTTGCAAGTAAAACCATTCAAAAGAAAAAAGAAAGAAACAGACTCAACAAATAATGAAGTATTGATGCAACATAAACAGGAGACAGCTGCAGAAGGGAATGACATTACATAAACAACATGGGGTGCGATTTTAATAAGTCCGGTCAACGAGCCTAACAAAAAAAGGGGGGGGGGGCGGTATCATTTCCGAACCATAAGCGGATAGCCAGTTTGCATTTATTTTTTAATTGCATTAAGCTCTTTTTTTCCTCGATTTTTATGGTCTTGTTTAAAAGGTTGCTAAGCAATTATTAAAAAATATTTTTTATGAACACCTTTGTGAGATAAAGTTCATAATACTTTTTGATTATTAATTTCTTCAAAATCATATTTTATTTTGCTATTAAAATATTTCATGTAGTTTTGTTAAGAATTAACTATAGAAGATCTATTGTTTACCCATTCCAAAATATTAATCTTACCTAATGGGTGGCGTAATATTTCATTGAAAATGATAAATGTTACGTACACTTTTGGGAAAGAGCTACTGTATAAATTATTATTGCATTGAATAAAATATTACATGTAGAGTAGAAGATGAAAAAAATACCAGTACTTAAAGAGGGGTGGGGGGCGGTATATTTGTTTAAGAAAATAAAAATGCAGAGTAAAAAAAATTTGAATTATTAAACAAAAACACTTCGTTTACCAGAATTATATTAGTAAAATTCATGAAGAAGAATGAAAACACATAACCATGTAACATATTCAACGTTGAAATTAAAAGCTTCAAAGTTCTATGCTATTTATCAAGGCGCTGTATTTATTATCTGCGTTGCTGTAGCTACGGTGGAATTTTTTATGTAAGTTTAAATTCGTAAAAATGCTTTTGGTCATCTTTGTCAAATGTCTAACGAAATTAAGGAAGTACGTTTTCGGAAACAAATGTCATTAAACACACATTTTCATTTGCACACAATTTCATTTTTGACAGTGTGGCCAGAAAAATCTAATAGATTACAAATAATTTTATAAAAAATGGAATTATAACGGAGCAAACATTTCTAATCCTACTATTAAAATATTTTTCAATTACAAAAAGAATTCAATATAGTTATACTTTTCACTCCAGGGTCCCCCGTACCTATTATAATATAGCTACTCAATGCATAAAGATAAATTTACTTCTGGAAAAGAAAAATTAATTTGTAAAACAAATTATAAATGAACCACAATTACTATCTGAACCAATCGTTTTATTGGCATACAACTAAAGGATTAAAGATATAGGGAATGACTCGTTAATAGCAAACACGTGTGAATTTTATCTTGCTTCTTGTTTAAATATTTTGATTCTCGACTTAAAAAAAAAAAGAAAGAAAGAAAAAAGTCAGTCTTAAAATAAATCTTTTAAAAAATATTCCTTTGATTCACTTTCTAATCAATGAAACCTAATTTATCTTTAATACAAACATCAGGGCTTAATTTGTAATGGCAAAAGAAATACAGGAGCCCTATGGTCCTCACATCTTTTTTTTTTTTTTTTGCAGGTAAATGGGCTGGATTTGTCTAACATGCTAAGATTTACAAGAAATTGAAAAGAACTGCAGGAACTCAGCTCCCTTCCTAATTAAGCCCCTGACAAACATTCTCAGCATAAAGTGCTATTCGTCCTAAATTCCTTCAATCGAGTACGTCAAGTACTTACAATACTTCTTTCACGTGAAAGATCGCACTGCACGAAAAATTTCCAATTAGGTTGTTTCCGAAATTTTAAAAGTATTTTTTTTTTCTGAAAGAGCATGTTAAAAATCATGGGATTTGATCAAATTTTAAATAATTAATATTTTTTAATAATTAATTTAATCGGTGTGCAGATTGAAATTCATTTTTTACGCTTCTGCACATGACATCACAAGTGATGAAATACCATTCACTAATGCCATTAGCATACAGAGCAAATTATCATGTCCTGGCAACGCGGTTGACAGCAAAGCGTCAACATTTAGCGCGCCAGTAGAGTAGCGCGCCAATTACATCACTTGTGACGTCATAAAGACCACGTCCTATTTCCAAAATCAAACAGCTAAAAAAATTAAATTAAAAATAACTGTTGGGAAAATAAAAGATTTTTCTGGCTCCATGTTATTATTATTATTATTATTATTATTGCTTATTCCATCAATTTAAATGACTAAAAGTAGTACTTTTGATTGAAGGAAATAACCCCATTGATTCATCCAGAATTAGTTCCGAGTGAAGCTATGCTTGCGTTACTGTTGTAGAATATGGTGCATATCAACGAGTGCCGGATTTAGTAAACTCCGCTTTCTCCATTTTTTTCCCTACCGGGCTTTGTGTTGTGACTGGTACTGAGCTAGCAATTCAGCTTTACTTTTTTAAATTGGAAAGTAAACCCCAGTATACCCAGCATGCCGTAAAATTCGAATTTCCCGAAATTCTGGTCAGCCTCACTTCCTTAATATAATAAATTAATATATAATAAATTATTTACGGCATGCCGGCTGATGGGGGTTTAACAGTAATTATTAAATCCATTTAAAATGATACATTAGCCAGGTTCAAAATTGTCCTTCCGCTTAGGGTGTAAGTTAGAGCTGCGGCAGAGAGAGAAATGGGGTTCAAAATATTTTTTCTAATAAAAATAATGCAACTTTAAAGCACGTGTAAGGTGGACTTTTGTTTTTATACTCCTTATATATTTTCAAACTAGATTATATCTCTGTGACTGAAATATTAACTAGTGTCATCATCAATAACCTCAATGTAAAACAGCCATATTGTACCACTCAAGTCACACTGGTCAATAAATTAATAACGCTCCTATCGGGAAATATAATGATAAAGTTCGATGTGACCTCAGAGTCAAGGTATGCAATGGTTAAAGAAAACAAATGATATGTTGGAAAGGAAATATACAAAATAGATATGTTGGAAAGCAATAAGTTGCTTTCTTTCGAGCTTGAAGTAAAAATCTTCAATTAATATGACGAAGGAGCCAATGAGTCAAATACAAACTTCTCTCTTTATGCAATTCAATAAAGGAAAAAATGTTTTAGAGGGACTGTTGATAGAAATATCGTCAATAGTCTACGACGTCTCCGTCGTTCTTTTCTTTTACTTTAAATTTACCTGATTTTGTTGAAGTGAGGAGCAGATCCAGAGGAGACTCTCCTCCCCCCTCTTAAGCGACCAAAGATTTTCTGATGCTAGCTTTTCCTCCCCCCTACCAAATGCACATTAACCCCCTTTCCCCTAAGTAACGATCCCTTCCAAAATCAGAAGCTGGATCCGCCATTGGTTGAGGCTATAGCTTCAATAAATGAATACGTAACAGTCGAATTTAACGAAGTTGAAAGGATAAAAGAAACCATTTCGTTGCAGTGAAATTACGTAACACCAAAATTACTATGACTATCTCTGAACAGTATAAAATAAAGTCTCCAAAAAGCGTCTGTTTGTTTGACCGCGCAAAACTCGATAACTACCCGGTCGATTTCGCTGAAATTTTCAGTTTGTTTCTTTAAGTCCGGAAACGGTTTGCAGGCAGGTTCAAAAAAATTCGATAAATAGTTTTTTTTTACTCAAAGTTTAGCCCAATTTTCACATAAATTCCCGAATATGGGGGTGAAAAATTATTTACACATATATTAATATTATAGTATATCGTTGGAAAGGGTAGAATTTTCCGCGTTTTTCCAATTTGTTTCAATGCTCTAACCTGCTTACGGCGGGAGTTATTTGCTTTTTAGCTCGATTTTTTTAGGCTTAGCTAAAATTTAGGCAATACTTTCTTCATTAAATCTATCAATAAAAAGTGAAGGAATTGTCCCACAATTTTCTTTTGGCCACCATTCGAAAAAACGTTATTTTTTACTCCAGATGTATCTTGATCCAAGGTCGAAAAACTAAGTTTCTATCTCGAAAGGAAAATAAGTTACAAGCCTTTTTAAATCAAGTTCCAAAAATCTCATCTCCATTCAAGATGTTAACCATTTATTTTTGCGCTTCCACGGTTACGCTTCTTGGATCCATTATTCCTTTCTATTTTCTATCATTTTCATTTCTTAAACTTATTTTATTTTGTGTTTCCATGGTTAC
The DNA here is from genome assembly GCF_026930045.1 of Uloborus diversus. Lineage (NCBI taxonomy): Eukaryota > Metazoa > Arthropoda > Arachnida > Araneae > Uloboridae > Uloborus > Uloborus diversus. The sequence continues at coordinate 214,593,602 of NC_072731.1, read as the reverse complement.
GCTTTTTAAATCATCTTTCTCATTTTAATTTCTTAAAAGTATTTAAATATCTGTCGTCATTGTTTAGAAGGGAAATTTTGCATGAGGGTTTTTCTTTTCTTTTATTTAAGCCTGCTTGTTGAATATACGTCACTTGACACAATTTTTATTTTCAAAGCAGACCAGGCAACGCAGCTAGTATTTATATAAGTTAGGAATCCTTGGAGACTTCGTTTTTACATAATTTTCGCTATAACGGTTTTCGTTAAAATTTAATTCGGCTGGGATATAGTTGATAGTATAGCAGAGAATGGAGTTCACAAAATGGATCCAAGGCTAATGAACAAAATAATGGCGTTTAATAGTTGAATTATAAGATTATTCACTTCTGTTCCCTTAATGACATTAACTAGAATTGAATCTATTAAGTCACTTTAAATTAAAGTATCCTTAGGGTTGGTAACCTCATCCTTCCAATCGATAAGATCAGTCAAAGGGTAATGTATTTCCTCAGCGCAGCAGAAATTTTCTTAAACTAAGATATATCAGACAAGATCAATAAAACTCTGCTTCAATATTTGTGCGTGGTTGTTAATATTTGAACTGTTTATGGTTCATAAAACTATTGGATAAGTAGGTGACCAGACGTCAGGATTTCGTCCGGACAGCACAGTTTTCAATCGCTCGTCCAGATTGATGATCGGATTTGAAGATGGTAATCCAAAAAATTTATTTTACATTGAACTGGTAAACAAAATCGCGATGGCCTGCGCGATCTTTCTTGAGCTAAGGTTGCCTGACGAAGTGCTATAAGAATAGACAGAAATGATCTATCATTAGGGCCGACAAGAGGATATGTCAGCCTAGTTGGAAACTTGGGGCCCGGCTCAGAATCGAAGTTGTATAAAGTTTATAAGTTTTATGTGGGGGAAGAAGGCCTGGGAACCAAAGTGACATGGGGACCGCCTTGCATTCGGTGGCCCTGCTGATCATTGCGATAACTGTATTGTTTTATGTTTTCTATATATTAAATGTAACCATGTCACAAAGGTAATCGCAAATGTAATTGTAACTATGGCACATTCCATGCATTTCGAAAGCAAGATTTAATCTTTGCCTTAAAAATTACTACTACCTTTTAATTTTTATTTGATTTTCAGTTCTAGTTCTTTTAATCAATAAATTTTATGTTATACTCCAGTGGTTCCCAAAATTTTTGAGCCCAACGTCCCCCTCCCCCCCATCTTGCTTCAACACTTACAAGTTGGCGCTATTGCACATAAATATTATTAAATATATAAATGAAGCAAAATTTTAAATGAAGCAAAATGTATATAAGTTACAGCAATTTTATCCAATCATTCCTAAACTTTAAAAAAACACAAACACACACATAATAGTACCTTTTTATGCTTCTTTCTCTCTTTCTTTTTCAAAACGAACTAATAGGTGTATGAAGGGAAATACTTAACTAAGATCACTGACATATGTTGAAAAACAGAAGTACACTTTTTTAATAAAATTATAATTATTTTTTAATTGGAATCTAGGGAATTTAAAACACTGACACTTACAATTAAAAAGAAATGAAAATTTGAAAATTTATAAACTTGGCGATGAATGCTGAACGACTTTCTTATAGTTCAACCGAGGTCTGAGTAGCAAGCTCTGAACTCGAATTTATTTCGTTCTCATCTTGTGATTCCTTCTCTGAACTCTGAACAACCGGTTGAATATATCATATTTGTTTTCAATTTCGATAATTGCTGGGTTTTTATTATCATTATTTTTTCTCTTAAATATTCGTCATTCCTCTGTCGCCCCACAAGAATCTGAAGAATTTGTCGCCCCTTATGAAGCCAAATCACCCTCCCCCCATGACCCCCCTCTAGAGCCGCCACTGTCCCTGATTGGGAACCACTGTTATATTTGGTTTCCTGATAAGATTAGGTCTATTGTAATCGAACCTATATTCGTTTTATAAAAAAGTACCGAAACTTCCTGATTGAGTGCTTATTGGCACTGCAATTATTTATCTTAATATCATAGTACTACAGTCGAACTCGCTTATAGCGTACACGAAAGGACCGCAAAAATTGTTCGTTATATCCGAGTGCTCGTACAATAGAGGTTTGCACAAAAAATCATGTAAAGTCACACAAAATTTCCTTTGTTTACTTTTTCATTTCTGTACAGTACCAACGGAGGTGCTTAATTTACTTTGACCTGTCGTATTGTCTTTTGCTTGTGTATTGTTTTTCGCGTAACGCTAATGGCCCAAGAAACATCGTTATTTGCACCCACGGATTCGTAAAAGGTTAGAAGCTTCTTTGCACATCAAAAGCCATCAAGTTTGTAAAGAGTCACATTCGTTGCATCGTCCCTTTCTTTCGTTTTCTTCCCATCTGTATCAGCTTGAGTTTGAAGTAGAGCAGCGTTTCTTAAATTGTGTTCCTCGCAGGGCCAGATTTGAAAGTGTGGAGGCCCCGGGGCAAACGAAGGAGTGGAGGCCCCTAATCAGGGTTCGAAAAGATCATCATATTTTCGAAAATATCCGATACTTTGATATACATCCGAATATTTTGATATATATCTATATATCCGATATTTTCGATTTAAAAATTTCCATTCAAGTTATTTCGTCAAATAATTTCAAAATTCTTTAGCTAGAGAAGTGAGAAGTTGTAAGGATGACCTGCAAAGTTAGCCATTTTTTTTTTTTTTACTTACTTTATTTCTCTTTAACTCATAGGTACAAATTACAAATTAAATGAGTAAAATAAATATATATTGCCACTGAAATGCTCGATCAAATAAAAAATTGATAGTAAATGGATACTTGCAATCAGGGCTTTCTGATATATCAATAATAATATTATTATTCTGCAAGCATTCTTTGTAGAAATACAAAAAAAAAAACATTTCTGGGAGAAAAAACGTAAAATTTGCTGATTCGTGAAAGTTAGGATAGTTTGTGAAAATTTTATTGCGGGGGCCTCTTTGTTGTGGAGGCCCCGGGGCAGTAGCCCCGCCTGCCCTCCCCTGAATCCGGCCCTCGTTCCTCGGAACCCCAGGGTTCCACGAAGTTCTCTCAGGGATTCCACGAGACTTGCATGTTTTCTTGTCACTACTTTCAAATTTCTTATTTAAAAATCGAAAGCGTTTTCAAAATTAAAAATACATTTACTTTTACTTTCGTATACTAATTTGATCGTTGTTACCCATCAGGGTTTGTCACTATAGGGATAATTTTATTTGTTGCCTAAAATAATGCCAATTTTAGGCTATCAAAAATTGCCTGAAATTGTGCCTGCAAGATTTCAACTTCACAATTTTTCCAAGATCAATCCCAAAACACCTCCTTCTCACTTAATGTCTCCAAAGATACGCTAAAATTGCGTTTTAAAAACTTCTATTTCGAAACATTTCTGGGAGAAACTTCTGATCCCCTAATATCACCAAAGATATTTTAAAATTGTTTTCAATATTGAAAAAGTTTTGGACGTGCACACCAAAAATTATGATTTTTGTCCTTAATTTCATATATTCTGCTCTTGACACCAGCTACTCTCCCTGTACCTCTGACAGCATTTAAGAGGACAATTTCAACATTTAACGAGACCAATTTAAAGAGCAGTACTGGTCAATGGCGTCTAAATGTTCTAACCCTGTCTGACGACACTGTAATGTATAAATCCATAACTTATAAATAACTAAAAAAATGTTGAAATATATACTAAAGACATTTTTATTTTTGAGGTTTAAAAACTTTTTCTGTGTAAATTTAACTTAATTATTAATACTCTTGCTTGCAGTTAAAAAACATGAGTATTTCTTTTCTTAATTAAAAATGTTTTTAATCAAAAACTCATTCATAAATTCTGAGGTTAATTGTCCCTTTTAAAAAATACAAATAGAAGTGTATGTATTGGTATTTTACAATAACAAATAATAACTACTAGTTATCAATAATTAGCATGATAGTTACTGAAATATATTTAATTAGCTATTTAATGACAAATACAAATAGTTAATGTGATAGTTTGAGGTTTGAACCTGGGCCCCTTTAGAAACAGAATCCTGGCTACGCCACTGCAAACTGGTGACGAAAAATCAGGGGTTCCACGAAAAAGTGAGCATTAAAAAAAGATTCCACCAATAAAAAAAATTAAGAAACGCTGAAGTAGAGTATCCTCCAAAGCGAATACATTGGCATCAATAATCATACATAATTTTCAAATGCTTCTAAACAAAATAGTTTGAAAAATGTACTATCATCACTTGTTCTCAGGATTTATGACTCATCTATAACTTTATATTAGGTATACTTCGAAATATGAAAAGATGTTTTAAAAAAAAGGAAAAGCTGAGCAGGAAGTTAATAGAACATTTATGAACCCCAAAAAATATTGCTCGCTTTAAGCGGAGTCTGCTCGTTAAAAGCGAATTTTGCTCGCATAGATTTAGAATTGTACCAATCAAATATTTCTGACTTCCGTGTTAATTCCGGGTTCTCATTAAATCAGGGCTCGTTATAAACGAGTTAGACTCTACAATGAAATGTAAGTAAAGAATGAACTTCAGCTCTTTTCTGTAAGAAACGTGGGAAGTTCGGACTTTAAAAAAGTGAATGATTTACGAAATTTGAAGTGGAAAGTAATTTGTCTCTTTTATTAATGTTTTTAGAATAATGAAGCATGCCCTAAAGACTAAGACAGAGAGAGTTAATAAATCTCTGCTATGTGCCTTATACCTATGGAATATTTGGAATCAAAGCAACTGCATCATTACTGGTAAGGAAATTTCTATCTGTACTTTTGTTTTTGACCGGTTTCAAAAAAGGAGGTTATGATTTCGTCTTGCGGCTTTTTTATGTATGTTTTCGTGTTATTCCAAGACTACTGGACCGATTTGAAAAATTCTTTTTTTTTTTGTTTGGAAGGGTATACTTCCCAGATGTTCCCATGGTAATTTGGTCTGGATCTGATCAGGGGTCTCGGAGAAATCCAAGAAACTTTGATTTCACACGTTGTGGATACGTAATCCAGCTTACGTCAGCGAGCGGAATACATCACAGGTCACGTTGTTTTCCCGTGACCGGTGTCTTTTCACAGCAAAGGTTTTATCTTCGTCTCGAACGATAAGTCTCGTCTGCAACTCGGCAAATGTTTGCAGAGTCGGAGTCAGTCATTTTTTCTCCGTGTATAAATTTTTGCCAAATCTACGAAGTCAGAGTCGAAGTCGGGAAGTTGGAGTCCGTCTAATTTTCGGGCACAGAAGTCGGAGTCAAATGCCCCAAAATTCTCGGAGTCGGGAGTAAGTCGTCGAGAGCTATTTCCAACAAAATTTGTTTGAAGTAAATCCGCCTTTAAGTTCGAATCTATATTGAATTTCAGTTTCCCCGTAGGTGATAATGTTAAGAGATTTGAACCGTTCAAAACTGAACGGAAAATCGTTCAAATCAAAAAGATATTTTCGATACATGTTCTTCATCAAAAGCTTTTTCCTGCAAAGTTTGTTTGAAGCCACTTCGCCTGTAAGTTCAAGATTTATTTTTGCCTTGAATTTCCCCGTAGGCACTAATGTTAAGTTTTTTTTGAACTACTCAAAATTAAACGAAAAAATGTTCAAATCAAAAAATGAAATATAGGAACGAGGTGTCCTCGCCAAAATCTTTCGAACAAAAAAAAATTTGTTCAAATCGGACTATTCACTCCAAAGTAATGGGGGAGGGGGGGGGGGCAGACCGACAGAAATTTTCCCCCATCTCAATAATCTACTTTCCAGTTTTTAATTTTTCGATAGTTATTTAATTATTTTATTTATTTTTGACTTTTTTTTGCGTTATTTTTAAGATGCATTAAGCCTTCTTTCATGCTTTTTTTATATTCTTTCTTTGACTTTTACTGGGAAAGTAGGTTAAAAAGCAAAATAGTATACATCTTTTCTTTCCTTGATATCACTAGTTTCATTCTTAGATAATTTGATTTTTTGGAGTTCTTCATGGAATTTATCATTACTGTGGTGTCACTGTTTTTTTTTATAATGCACTGTTCCAAATTGAATTTCACTCCTCTAAAACATGCCATGGAGTGTTTAAAGGTCTTAAAAATTCGTAGCTATATCTCTGTTTACTAAAATAGAAATCACGAAGAATGTTCATCTCCTTTTGTTTGGTCGATACTTAGGGTAACTTAGGGATGTAGGATGTTCTTTCGGTATGTTTCAAGAGGTCTTAATTTGTTTAACATTTTTAAAGAAATTCTTCAAGTTTCCTTCTTTGTTAGATTACATCTCTCACAGCTTCTAGTTACTATGATCATTATAATTAAGCATATTTAAGAGCTAGTTCTTAGATTGATTTTTTTTTTTTTTTTTTTTTTTTTTTTTTTGAACTGATTAGTTTTTTTTTTTTTTTTTTACTGATTATGATAAAGTAAATATTTAATTTGTTACACATTATAAACTTTTTTTTTGTCAATAATAGCAAAGAGGAACTTTAATTTTATTATTCTAAAGTATAAGAGAGAGAGAGAGAAAGCTTGATTAAAATTTGGGGTTATGACAAGGGAAATGGGATATTTCATTAAAAAGTGTATTATGAAACACAAAATATTTGAACCTTATTTTCCAAAAAAAAAAAAAATCAGTATTTTCTAAGATTTTTAAACTTATTTGGTGATTTTTTACTTCCTTTTACAAAAAAGGAAGTATTGTATTCGCAAAAAAGTTTTCATTCAAAAATCGGCCTTAATTTCCATTTTTCTCACCCCCGAATGAATGTTGAGTTTTTTTTTCGACCCGACCACACGTGAATATATGCCTAGGAACCTAGAGACACCCGAAATATCCATTTTGACGACCCCCGAGTTAATTACAACGAATTTTCTCGTGACGTCCGTATGTACGTATGTATGTGCGTATGTGTGTGTGTACACTGTTATAACCAGAGGTTCCAGACGAGTGAATATATTCCCCTTAAGGTGAAAGCATGGTGCCCAAGGGTGCCATACTAGCCAGGAAGTAGAGCAGGGGTGCGAAAACAGCAGACAATCGTAGACAGGGGTGCCAAAACAGCAAGCAATCGCAAAATGACTTGCTGGCGCATGTGCTTCCGGCATACATTCACCATTCAACCACTTCAATATGGCGGACGAATGATAGGTTGCATATATGTGTGGCTTCTATGTCTTTCACATTGAATGAAGTACACTATTGGATTAAATCTCAACTTTTCTAGGATAATTCTTTAAAATAACAAGTAAGTACAGCGTTTGATCACTTTGTAGCTTTTAGGGCTTTCAAACATAGTTAAAAGTATGTTTAATGCTTTTCAGTTACCGTTAGTCCGTTACGATGCCGTAGTACCGTTAAGTGTTGATTTTCAGTTTCCCGTTACTGTCGTGAAATTTCCATCATTCAAAACGCTACTAAATATATATATATCATTATTTTCTTGAGTACTCAATAAGCAACATTTAATCACCAAAATAATAACAGGAATAAGATTATCCATAATCAACAAGTGAGAATATAAATAAAAATGATTCTTTGCTTCGTAGATACTACACAACAGCGAGCGCAAAAAATAAAAAAGAAATCTCTCTCCGTCTAGCTTTTTCTTTTGCTTTTTCGTTCAATGTTCGAATCATTTCCTGTTAGCGGTTAATATTTCGATAGCTTTAGGAATTTCTTTAAATTTTTAAACTGTCGAAAAATTTCATGCGCATTTTATTTTATTGTTATTTTGATTGAAATTTTGAATTTGAGAAACGATTTTGTTTTTCCGTAACTTTAATATCCCAGAATATTTTTGGCACTTCATGTAAATAATTCATAAGTACCTCTACACTTTACTTTCGGTGCGGTTATTTCTCACAAATGTTCATTAACTTTACTATGATTATTCAAATAATTACTCGTCTTTAACTTTAAATATATTTGTGACAACTCTTTGATACCAAATAAAGTCTGTAGATATTTATTGTTTTATTCATTTTTAATATTACTTTGTAAAAAAAAAAAAACTCATCAGTACGCAGAATTTTTTCACAAGTTTTTTACCGCCCCGAGAGTTATAATAATTATTATTATTTATTTTATTTATTTTTAAGAAAAGGATAAAAATTTCACGCAATGTTTTTCATTTGCTTTTACCGACCCGTGGGTCAAAAGAGGTTGAGAAACACTGATGTAGAGAACGATCAGATGAATTAAAGCAATGAGCACTTCTTAACTATGTTGAAAACTCTGAAACATGATCAAATGCTGTAATTACAAGTTTTAATCATTTCCAGTACTGAATTCATGCAATGTGAAACGTGTGCAAAACGTAGACTATCATGAATCAAAACAAAACTATTAAAAAAAAAAGCACAACTGTATTCAAAAACGCACACAATACGGAGGAGGGGGGAGGAGGATCTACAGTAAAGGGGCCATTTCTCTCTCCGAAGGTTCATTCCTTTCACCCTGGCTGCCTATTTTTTAAAAGGTGCCTGTTTTTCACCCTAGTTAGAGGTGCAATTTCGGCTCCGTATAGGTGCCGCTGGTGAACAAGCGTTTCACCCCTGAAAGGTGCCGAATGCAATCTGTAGTTTTAACAGTGTATGTGTGTATGTATCTCGCATAACTGAAAAACGGTATGTAATAGAAAGTTGAAATTTGGTACGTAGACTAGTGGGGCCTAGTTTTGCACCTCCCCTTTTCGTTGCATTCGGATGTTCTTAAGGGGGTCTTTTGTCCTTTTTTGGGGGCATTGTTAATTTCGATGTAAACTCAAGTGGTGTTATAATTTGACGGACGCTTCGCGATATATCGCCAGTCTTTTGGTCGCCGAGTTTTGTCACCAACTTGGCGACAAATTTGGCGATTTTTTTTAATTTTAAATTTGGTTTCAATTTGGCCACTGTTGGTGATATTTAGAGAGTAGGCAATTGAATCACATTAAAATTGCCAATCATGGGGAAATGACAATAAATTGGAGTAAAAGGAAGTCATGTGATGCACACATCAGCTCGTTTTAAACCGAATTTTGAACTTTTAAATAAACACGAAGAATTGCACCGATAAACATGAAGGGTAAACATAAAATACTATTATGCAATATAAAATACTAGCTAGATGAGCTACATTTTATATCGCAAAAGCTGAAAAAAATACTAGCTATGAAGCTTTTTTTATTATTATTATTATTTCTTCTACCTTTATAATGTATTTTTATTTTTACTCAAGTGATCATTTCTTCCAGTTTCGGCTCAGTGTGAAAATGGCTTCGAAATGTCTTGTTTGTGGACACACAGCGAGAAATCTGCATTGAGATTCACCTCTAAATTTGGTAAGTTTAAATTAAAGCAGATGTTGTATGAATTGGAAGGAAAAAAGGAAGTATTTTACTCAGGGCCGTATACAAGGGGGGGGGGGTCTTAAGGTTCAACCCCACCTCTGTATAGTTCGGTTTGATATTTAAATGTTCGTTTATAGTAAAAAATTTCCAAAAAAAAAAAAAACGTTCCAAAATTCAAATGTCTTTCATATGTATATTAATTGCATAAAACGCTTTCATAATAGATAACTCAACGACTTGGACATTAGCACAAATAGCGCAAAGCTCCGCACGAAAGTTTTTAAACCCTCCCCGAAATTATTTTCTGGTTACGGCCCTAATTTTAATTAGTTCGCAACTGAATGAGTTATCAGCTTTGTTTTATACCAGTATAGACATTTTAAATTCTGTAACATTTGAAGTCTAGTATGAAGGCCCATTATTTCCAAGGAACTCATTTTAACTGTATTGCAGAGTGCGTCATTAGCTGCTTTTTATACCGGCAACAGACAGTAGACATTTTAAATTCCGTAACATTCCAAGTTTAGTATGAAGGCGCTAAATTCTCAAGGAACACTGATTGCACTTTAATACAACTGAGCTGTATATGAATAAAGTCGATACAACGAAACAGAACACTATTTAAATTTAAATTTTAAGTAATGTAGGAGTATCAGATAGTGATGTCGTTTTTATTCAACGAAATAAATTTTTAACAAGTTTTTATTTTTAACGAATGGTGTAATTGTCCTCGATTTCAACAACCTTTTGGCATTCAGTGTGCAAATTTTCAAACCAGATCGATAAAAATCAAGTGGTTTTAGATCAAAATATCTGGAGGTGGCATTTTGGATATTTGTCAGTTTTTGACGTGGTTTTGTCACACAGCAATCAGAATAAAGAAAAATCAGAGGGTGCATTGAAGGAAGAGAAGATTTCAGCGATGTCAACCTATAAGGCGTGACTCTGAAACATGATAACACTGCAAAGCTTCAGACACTTTTGAAATTTTTTGAACACGTGTAATTGTTCCCCTTTTTAAAACAATTTGAAGCACACTTTTTGAAACAGTTTTCAAAACGCTTATGAGAACACTTTCCAGAATCGGGGAAAAGTGACTATCAGAAAAAGTGCCAATGTGATCAAGAAAATTTTCGATTTTTAAAGACACTCCGAAATTAAAGTTAATAGTGTAGTTTAACTGCACATCAGTAACAGATTTTTTTTTTTTTTTTTTGAAAATTAAGGGCAAAGAAAGTAAACATTTAACCCCCTTTTGGGGAAGAGGGGCTTGTATTTGACTGTTACGGATATGATGCGAATGTTACAGATCTAACAAATATTGCAAATGTTTTTGCTTAAGGGGCATGACACATTACCTGTATAATTTCTATGAGTAATAGTAAAACCCCTCTAATGCGGACATTAACGGGACAATTTTTTTGTCCGCAAGAGAAGGATTAAAAATTGTCCGCATAAGAGGCTTGTCCGTATTTGAGGGCTGTCCGTTAGGAGGGGTTTTACTATAACATAAATATGTAGTAAATATATGTAATTTTTCATAAATTTAAATTTATATTGATAGCCATTGAATAATACTATCATAACATCTCACGTTGAAAATTTCAATTTAAAAATATTTTTATAATCTGAAATTATCAATAATAGATTGAGGTAGAAATAACACTTAAGTTAATAGTTTTTAAAATAAAAATTTTTAAAAATCTCAAAAGAAGCTTAAAAAACAAAACTAATTCAAGACAGTCAGAGTTTGGAAGGGAAGGGGGGTGGGGGTGGGGAGGTGGATTTTCACAAGTTAATAGATTTACTTTTTAAAACAAAATTATAGTTTTTGAGGGTAGTAGTTACGAACGGAAGTCTGAATATTTTTGAAAAAGAAAAGAAGGTGAAAAAACGGAGATAATTTGTTAGAGGTTTAACAAATGGTTCATACTTATGTTGCTACCGACATTATTATTACCGACATGACGTATTTTCCGAATTTTTGATCGCTTAACATTGCTAATTAAAGATTCGAAAATAAAGACGCATTATTATTTTTATGGCAGAATTTTTTTTTTCAATCATGCAAAAATAGTTAAAGAAATTAATTTATTTTGCGTTTTAATTAGCGCTACCGACATGATCCTTCATTTGGTAGAAACAGAAAAGTAAAGATTGGAAAATTCTTACCTGTAATTCTATATAACTGAAGAGAAAACTTTCGATTGGAGCTTTTCATCACAAAAAAGGCTCCACCCCGAGCCTTTGTAAAAAACATTGGAGCCAAATAAATGTTGTTTACTAGAAATAACCATCCCGAAAGTTTGCGCTACAGACATGATATGAAAACTTGGGACAAGCAGAAATTGCTTTTTTATCGATGTAAATTCTTTTTTTTTTTCTAAAACACAAGAGTCAATTCTCATAGATAAACATTAAATACGTTACTTCATTTTGTATTTGTTTCTGCTGCGATGTTTTATAATGCACAGGATTTTTTTTTTTTTTTTTTTTTTTTTTTCAAATTTGCGATTCGAACGTGGGACAGTTTCCGACATGATTTTGGAGCAACAAAAAAAGTTTCAGCGTCATATATTAAAGTGAAACCTCAAAATTTTGTCATGGATTGCAAGTGCGATGAAGTTAACTACATGAAAAAAAAAATCTTTTTTTTTTTGAAAGTGCTTGAGAAATACATATGGGACTTAAATTAGCACTTTTCCTGATATTCACCCTTTAATACTTTGGGGCGATTTGAGAACATTTTACGAGCACTGATTCACGTCCTCGCATTTAGAGCACTTTGAAGCACACATTTTAGAGCATTTTTAAATCGTATATGGTACACTTATCTTTTTACAAATATGTTGTACATATTTTACTAGTTTCTGCTGGCGTAGCAGACGTCAGCTGCAGGACAGCCTATTACCCAGTCTATGGGTATCAGCCAGGAATGGCAGATGGCCGTACTTTATAAAAGCGGCGTCGTTCAGCAGAGAGGTTCATTGTAACAAAATACACAATCTATTGTAGTTGGAGCAAACCCAACCTGGCAGCATTGTGAAGGCTACGCAGATCTAAACACAGCATTGCAACGTTGTCAGGTTAGATTTGCTCCAACTATAGTTTCACATTGAGGGATTCTAAAAGAAATCGAAGATTTAAATGAGGTTACATAAATGTGTCTTTAATCTGTTTAAATATGTTCGCATTTTTAAATTTAACAAATATCTTGAGCTGGACACATTTGGAACAGATTCGGAGCGCATTTCAGTGTAGTACTTTCTTTTCAAAAGAGAATATTCGGTGCTCTTTTCGTGCTCAATTCGTCATTTTCGAGTCATTTTTTACTAGAGCATTTTTTCTTAATTAAAACGTTCCAAACGTGTTTATAATTGGTGTTGAATTTGCAGTGACAACATTGCCCAAGATGAACTCTACGGAAAATATAATGAATATTGCGGCGGGTTGCCTCATTTACCACACTCTCTCAACATCGTGCCATCTGACTTCCCTTTATTCCGATCCCTCCGTGACAAGGAACTTTAATAATTTTCTGATGTCCAAAAATTTGTTTTAAAGGAACTCCGAAGTTAGTTTTGTAATGCAAAGTTTTGACTTACGTTCTCAAAGTTATTTAGTTTCTCCTAGAATCTGGTGAGCGTTACATCGAGCTGACCAACTGTGATCACCCGGACTGTGGCTTAGCAGTGATTCAGAGTCCATGGCTGAGGGCCAGGGCAAAGGAACAGTGGACAACCCTCCACTACAAAGTATACGGTTATTCCTCTGTGTACCTCAGGCTATACATGATGACAGAAGGATCGGCTCAGCAACTCCTCTTTTCCAAAGCGGGAAATTACGCTTACGAGTTTCCGAAGACCTGGTCCTCAAAGCCCATCAGGATTCCAGCTTCTCAATCCAGGCACAGAGTAAGTAGGAGGGCGATTTTCTTCTCAAGGTCCGATCAGGAGCAAAATGAAAACTTTTATCTGGATTATTTGAATATATTAACCAGTTCACCGCTCTACACTCTGTGCACGGAATGCATCGACACAAAGTAAATAAAAAGGTTTTTAGAAGGTTTGCCGCTATGTCACTTTTGGGGATTTTCTTTTTAATGTAAAACAAAGTTAACCAAAATGGTTTGCATTCATCGTTCGTTTGGCATCAAATGGGTCTTGTTTAAGCTAAGCACGTGATTGAGTTCATCAAATGGCGCGCTTCTTTATTTACATCCAGCCTATTTTTCCCGTGAATAAAGTGTTTTCGAGACATTTGTCGTTGCTTGTTGCGTGGAACCAAATTTCCCCACCCTTGTCGTAGAAGGCAGCCGCCTGGTCTTAACTGTCATTTCTCTGAACTGGTCTGAGGCAAGTTTTTGCCCTCCGAATCAGATTATTTTCATGTGAGCAAAAATTCGGAGGCAAAAAAAAATTCATTTTTCTTATTAACAGTATATATCCAACAAAACGCCCTTAAGTAACGTTTATGAGAAAATTTGAAAAACAAAAACACAACAGTAGGGGGGGGGGGGGAATAGTTTTTAAGACATTTGAAGAAACGCGTTTTGGGTTTCATGCTAACAGTAAGAAATGTTGAATTTTGAAGTATTTTTCGTGCTTCATTTTTAGCGGAAACCAAATAAGTAAGCTTGTATAATTAAGCTAAAGAACAATAGTGACAAATGACAAATCTGCAAAAAAAAAAAAAAAAAAAAAAGAGAGAGAGAGAGAAACATTTGCAGATACTGCGCTTTACCTTCCCATGGCAGAATAATGACGATAAAAAGGAGAAAAAAAATCAATACGAACGATTTTTCGTCTGCCAAAATAGATAAATAAAAATAAAAAAATAATCAGTAAGATATATCAGTAAGACGAAAAGATTTGTCATCAGTAAAAAATAAATGAAAAATAAATAAATAAATAAATACACGACTCACATAATGCAACGGATCACGTGACTCACTGCGTTCCAACTAAAAGTACAATGGAAAGAAAAACGCCAAGCCACGACAAAGTAAACCAAAAAGTAATATTGATTGCTCAATTATACAAGTTTTTGCTTCAATTTTTACAAATACATTCTTTTAATTTTCAGATGCTTCTAAAAGCTTATACTCCTTACAAAGAAGCTCTTGTTGCCGTACGAGATATAAATTTGGATGGTAAGCAAATAAATGATTTTTTTTTAGACATTTAATTTTATAAATAATAAAAACTTAATGATTTAGTTTTTTTTCTTTTCCTTTCAGGTAGCGTCATTTTCGGAAGTAAGCGCAAATTTTATAATTAACTATTACAACAAATACATATTGATTTTCAGAGTACGTATATGCAAACATTTTTGAAGGCGTATTTAGGAATTGTATGCGATATTATTAGATTTTAGTATTCTTGTCAGTACTGTCTGATACTTAAGTGTAAGATGTCTGTCTCTACTGGAAGAAATTTTTATACATAATGTTTGTACAATCTCCCATTACCTAAAATATATACTATAAACGTATTCAAAAAGGAATGATAAGCATGCAAAAATTGTTATTTCATGAAAGAAACAAAACGGAGGAGGTAAAGTTTTTAACTTAAAAATAGTTATTGATGAAATAGGGTATTGTGAACAATGCGCGGCAAATTATGTACGCACATAATTTAACATTTTAAAGTTACTTTTCTACACACTGTTACCAAACCATTGTCACCATCCATATCAACTGTACTATAATTAAAATATATGTTTTATAAGAAAGTAGGTGTCATTGCAAATTTCAATACTTTTCAACAGCCCTAATTGTGATGCAATTCAGACAAAATATTTTGCTCAAACTGTTGCTGCTCGATCGTGCTGCTTTGTTTGATGTGCTACTCAAATTGCAATTGGATCTGTGCATGACGGAAGCAGAACTGCTATACTATGAATAGAGACGCATTAAAATTTTGTCTACAGCGAGATTATACAATGTGCCATCGGGAATCGAAGGTATAAAATTCAAAGAATCGATGTCTGTCATACTCTGCCAGTGCTCGCAGAGTCGGACTGGTTTTTAGGGAAAGGAATTGAAGTCGAATGCTCTAAAATTCCTGGAGCCGAAGTCGGTCATTTTCACTCCGATTCCGCAGCTCTGGTTGAAAGATAGAATTTTAGCAAATTAGGCAGAAGTTTACCTTTTTGTTTTAATGAAGTGGCAGAAATAGCGTGTTCTCTTGTGTTGAATTTTGAAAGATATTTAGATTTTTTTTTAAATCCTTGGAAGTCCTTGGCAGACTTAAATTTGTTAGGTAAAATTTTGACATAAACATTAAGGTTACGTTGAGTGAATGAATTACCAATGCTTTAATGCACAAAAAATGCAAAAATGTTGGTAATTCATTCATTTAATTTTCAAGCACAAAGGTATTTATTCGGTATGAGCTTATGTGTTCAACCAAAAAACGGCCATGTGACTGGTCTGACCTAATCACACAGACCATAATATACTCCTTACATCACGCTAAGGTCGTAGTGAGATCAAAAAGTTATCCTCTTGATTGCTCAAAACAGTAAAAGATACTTTTATTTTATTTTATTTATTTTATTTAATTTATTTATCTATTTATTTTTTTTTATTATTATTATTTTATTTATTTATTTTTTTTTTTTTTTGATTTTATCAGTATTTTTCAGAGACTTTTGCGGTTGATAAAAACATAAAAATTCCTAACATATATTGGACAAATTGAATTCTTTTTCAGAAGTATTTTTGAATAACTGCTTCCATTTAGACCATTTTCCATATGACAGTTTAAGACTTAAAATTAAGTCAGTTTGAATAATTTTACATAATTTGAGCTTGTAATGGCAAAAATAATTTGAAGGTCATATGGTTTTTTTGTTTTAATATGTTCGGTTATTTATATCATTTAGGTACAACCACTGCGTTTTACGATACAGATGACACCAAAAGTAAGTTTATTGAGAAGAAAAACATTTTTTTTACTTCTGTCCAAACATCTTTTTCTTCTTCTTCATCTTCATTAAAATATTTTTTTTCTTCACTGCTATCAAGCACTACTTCTTCACTTTTATCCGAGCCAATAATTGTGTTCTTTTCACATTGCTTAGCTGTAAATAGTGCTTTCTTACAACAATAGTGTCTCCAAAGTGAAACCAATCTCGGAAATTGGCAAAAACAACCGCATTCAAATACACTAACTGACCCCTACGAAGCATTCGCGCTCGACAGAAGGAATTCGAAAACCCGTTTTTTTTTGAAGTAAATTTTTGAATAATAGCGAACATGTGACTTGTGTGTGCGTTTGTTTTTTGCTAATAGCGGTGGAAAAATATAAAAGGGTATCTTAGTTTTGAAGTTTAATGAACTATTAAGGAAGTTACGGCGTACCCACAGAAACACCTTTAAGAAACAATAAAGTTTTCTTTTTTTCTCGCATTTCAATGAAACAACACAATTGCTGTTTTGAATCCTTCCCCTAATGAGTTCAGGTCAGAGGCGACGATTGGGGATTATAAGTGCGGGGACCAGAATCTCTGGTTGATTTAGGGGGGAGAGACATCGGAAACTCCTCTCCAAAAAATTTCGAAGCTGAAGTATCAAAAGAAACGTCTGAGGTGATTTATAGGTAACTTCCTGAAAATAATCACGAAACTAGTGTCTTAAAAAAGCAAATTTAGGACATCTTTAGCAAACTGGAGGGCAAGGCGTTCAGGGGTTCTCTCCCGAAAATTTTGCAGAGCTGAATCGTTTTAAAATCGCTATTTTGGGATTCTTTGAATAATTCAGGAATATTTTGGAACTAATAAAGCTCTAAAACATCAATTTTAGACTTCCTTCGGTGATTTCAAAGGAAAATGCGGAAGACTACTTCCGAATTTGTTTCTTAATTGGAGGTTTTAAAACGCATCTTTATCGGTGTTAGGGAAAAGCGGGTTCGCTTCCTAAAAACAATTCTGAAGTTAGAATCTAAAAATAACACCAAGTTTAGGCCCTCTTTGAAGATACAAGAAGGACGGGTATTCCACCGGGGTCCAATTTACGGGTTCTCCACCAAAAATTTTTCGAAACCGACATCTAAAAAATGCAGTTTTAAGCTATCGTTGGGTGATCTCCAGATTTTTTTTTCAAATTAAAATCTTAAAAGCGTTCAGGTTATCTTTAATGATGAAAAAAGTGCGGAGGCGGACG